>NW_008709421.1:2305715-2307494 GCF_000327385.1 Lottia gigantea
GTTATATAAAAGAATAAAGAAAATTATGAGCAGCGTTGTTTTTGTGCATATTTTCCGGCAAGCTTTGGAATCTCTCGGAAATGACGTCATCTATGATACTCATCAAAATAGTAGTCGTTATATAACCTAGTTTTGACGTTAGGCGTAACGTGTTCATCTCATCGCCAAAATGGTTTATTGTGCTGCCTTCGGTGTACAAATTCATCAAAGAATAAGTCGTCGACGCCAGGGATAAGTTTCTTCTTATTTCCAAGTGATCCGTCTTTGAGGAAACGATCGACTCACAACATGAAGTGACAAGTTTTAACCCACAAAGCACAGTCGAGTATGTTCAGCTCATTTTGACAGTAGTGAGTGTTTCGAACGAGATGCAATCGGTGGTCGAAATTTGTTGAAAAGGGGTGCTGTTCAAACGATTTTCACTTTTTATCAATGTAACCCAAGTCTTTTAAAGAAAGAGGCGCTAATAAGAATAGAAAGCGAAAAGAAGTGCGTTTACGCCATTTTTTTTTATGTCATCAGCTTCATGACATGATCGATGTTGACTTGTGTTTTTACGCTTGTTTCGACAAACGTGTCTGTGGCAGGCCTATTGAATAAGAATAAGCCAGTGCAAACTATAATACGCATGCTTAACACGCCCATTTACTACATTAGTTTCAAGATAGACAACGCCGATTTAACATGACAGTCTATGGACAGCGATGGATAAAAAATATAATACGAAGGGTTTACTACATTAACAGTTATCAAGTTATCAAGTTATTATTTAGAAAAATGTTGGCAAATACAGGTTTGCTCAATTCATGCAGTAGTCTATATCACGAGTCTGATTTTGTAAATGAAGTAAATCTTTTTACGTGGCATCGATTTGTCACGATTTGTTTTCGTTATGTTTATTTTTTTTTTGTTTTTTTTTTTGTTTTTTTGTTTTGTTTTTTTTTAGGGAACGTCCCCAAGACAAAATCGAAAATGGTATAGCATAATTGTCTTCACCAAACATTTTTAAATGACCTGGAATCAAAAATGAATATCTAACACTCAATTTTTGCTAAACCGGAAGTGATGCATAAGCCTTCGATGACCTTGAAAATTTCACTGTAGGATGTTCTTGACCTCAGCTATCCACAGGTGTGGATAATATTGGTTGAAAAATATTAACTTCCGGTTTAATAGCCATTAAAAAATTAACATTTTTGACAACTTTGGGCGGCTGTTTGACCTTTTCTAATAAACACAGAAATTTTGTAATTCCCTCTTGATTATCTTTTCAATGATATATGACAATAATCCATTAAAATATGTTTTAAAAATATTGTTTTTTTTTTTCGACTGAGGGTTCTAACTTACAATGAAATTAACTCCTAACAATATGGTTTGTATATTCAGTATCTACTCAATTTTCTCTTTTCAACGATATGTAACATGGGTGGTTTAATACAAAATTGAATTTGTGAAAATAGGCATAAAAGTGTTAAATGTTTATAAAAAAAATGTGATAAAAATCTGTAGATTGTGGGGATTAAAATGATTGACAGGTGTTATAACAGGTTATATAATATGATAGGAAAGCTATCCATATGAACTTTTGACATGCAGGTGTGAAGTAGTTTGGGTCATCAACAGATTAATCTGATTATGTAATCTTTTAACGCTTAAAAAATAACTTTTTTTTTCAATTTTTCTTTTTCAATTTTCACTTACAATAATTTAACATACACTCACATAGAGTAGTGAATTTTTGATACATTAAACTGTTCGAATTTTTTCTGTACCATT
>NW_008709421.1:2307545-2308347 GCF_000327385.1 Lottia gigantea
TGGTGATTACAGCTTGAGTGAGACGTTTCCCATAGGAGCGACGGGCNCAGGACAGGGCATGAGAAACGATGCGGTCGACGGCAGGTGATGATAAAGACTTGGTACGAATGGTGGTCAGCTTCTCTTGAAGTGTGGTTTGGTAATGGTCGATCAGGACCTGCGTAATGTTACAGAGCCATGTCCGATTGAGGGATCTAATATTCGCGTCGACAGCTGATGTTTTCATTGCTGGACGGATAAAACTATCCAACTCAGAGACCTTGCGTTTGAAGGTAAACGCTGGTTGGCCTTGCTGTTGAAGGGTAAGGATTGCCAAATGATGGAGGCACTGCAAAACTTGGAAGAACACCTTCACAAAGGGTTCTTCCTCCTTATGAGTGGTGACTGGTTGGCGTCGGTGGGCTGGTAGTCGTTTCTGTTGTTGGTCAGGTCGATGGTTACCTCTTGATTGGTAGGCTGTGTTGTAGGTAGGTCGGCGATGGGGTGGGATATAGCTGGATGGGTTGGTTGGTGGTCGGCAATTGGTAGGTGGTAGAGGTCGATGGAAGACAGGGCCGTTGTAGGGTACGTGATACTTTAATCCCAATTCATATTCTTGATTGCGATCAAGTTCATACTCACAATCTAGAGATAATGGTGAGGTGATAACGAATAGTTGTTCTTTATTTGACATTTCTAATTGCATTTTTATAATCCTTTTCATTTATAACACCTTTCTCGAGAAGTCTTTTTAATATACAATTAACTTCATTACATTGTCTGTCTGATCGATATTATTTGTAATCTATTAATAATAGTAGTA
>NW_008709421.1:2313339-2314328 GCF_000327385.1 Lottia gigantea
AAATTGAGGGGTCGAGTCTGTACATTATATTGAGTTGATGATTTATGAGTTGATAAAAAATTTTGAGATGATAAATCTAAAAATCAAGAAATTAAAATGCAGATTCAGATTGGATTTAAAATTCATTATACCATTATGTGCCTTCCACTTATGAACAATCTGTCCGTTATCAATATCCCATACATTAATAAAGCCTCCAGAATCACCCATTATAGATATATTACCAATCCATTTCATACATCTGAAAAATATACAAAAAAGATGCACCTACAAACATTTGGAAAAACAATCTTTTTCTGGGGAAATTTTCACCACCGTTTGACAAATCGTACCTTAGTCTCACAGGGCCGAAAACAGGTGTCAAGAACTGGGCTTCCAATATCAAAGAATGTTTAGATAACCTTGGATGTTCATATTTACGGAGTAATCAAGATAGAATTCTGCGATTCTGAAGACTCATATAATCGATCAATTTATGGTACTATATTAGATATTATGAAACGTTTTCTCCAGCTAATTATTCATACATTATACCAAATAAAAAATTTCGAAATATATAATGCATCTCTGGGACCTTTCTGACTTCAACAAGCTAATGCGTTAGGTCACAGGATTAATCGAGAGACCGTGTCCAGGCGTCTCCGAAGTCAAGCAATCAGGGCTTACAGGCCGTACAGAGGACAGCTATTGACAGCTCAACATTATCGTTTGAGATTATGGTGGGTCCACAATCTATGGCGATGTCAACGACCAGACTGGTTGATGTTCGTATTCAGTGGTGAAAGTCGGTTCTGTTTGTTCAAAGAAGATGGGAGGCAGGGAGGGATGAATAGACAGCGGTATGTTGCGTTCAACAGGTGGGGAGGGATCTGTGGGAAGGAGAGGACAGTACTGGTTATCGTTCATGGCAGCGTTACATCTGACGCCATAACCAAAAGCTAGACGTTTGCCAATTGAGTTCTGGTTTCGTTGACTTAAGTGTTTGAATG
>NW_008709422.1:0-1844 GCF_000327385.1 Lottia gigantea
TTCAGCTTTGTAGCTTTGTAACTTTTTAATATGAAAATTTATTTGATTTTGAGCGCTTCTCGTGCAGTCGTCCCTTGTAAGAAAAAAATATCCATTTTTTGCCCTAATTGTTTTTAATTAGCTTTTAAGTGATATACCATGTGCCTGGGCCCTAATTAGAAGGAAAAGTCCCAAACATGGGTCAAATCGGCGTATTTCGCAAAGTTAGGTATCGGACCTTCACCCTTGGTATGGCTTAAAAGAGCAGATAATAAGCAACTTTTCCTGGGCTAACTTTTATCCTATGAGAGATTTTTGAGCTGGGTTTTTTTCTAAATGTCTAGCTTGCCCATGTGTATATGCGTGCAAAATTTCAGCTTTGTAACTTTGTAACTTTTTAAAATAAAAATTTATTTGGATTTGAGCGCTTCTCGTGCAGTCGTCTCTTGTAAGAAAAAAATATCCATTTTTTGCCCTAATTGTTTTTAATTAGCTTTTAAGTGATATACCATGTGCCTGGGCCCTAATTAGAAGGAAAAGTCCCAAACATGGGTCAAATCGGCGTATTTCGCAAAGTTAGGTATCGGACCTTCACCCTTGGTATGGCTTAAAAGAGCAGATAATAAGCAACTTTTCCTGGGCTAACTTTTTTCCTATGGGAGATTTTTGAGCTGGGTTTTTTTCTAAATGTCTAGCTTGCCCATGTGTATATGCGTGCAAAATTTCAGCTTTGTAGCTTTGTAACTTTTTAAAATAAAAATTTATTTGGATTTGAGCGCTTCTCGTGCAGTCGTCCCTTGTAAGAAAAAAATATCCATTTTTTGCCCTAATTGTTTTTAATTAGCTTTTAAGTGATATACCATGTGCCTGGGCCCTAATTAGAAGGAAAAGTCCCAAACATGGGCCAAATCGGCGTATTTCGCAAAGTTAGGTATCGGACCTTCACCCTTGGTATGGCTTAAAAGAGCAGATAATAAGCAACTTTTCCTGGGCTAACTTTTTTCCTATGGGAGATTTTTGAGCTGGGTTTTTTTCTAAATGTCTATCTTGCCCATGTGCATATGCGTGCCAAATATTAGCTTTGTAGCTTTGTAACTTTTTAAAATAAAAATTTATTTGTATTTGAGCGCTTCTCGTGCAGTCGTCTATTGTAAGAAAAAAATTTCCATTTTTTGCCCTAATTGTTGTAATTAGCTTTTAAGTGATATACCATGTGCCTGGGCCCTAATTAGAAGGAAAAGTCCCAAACATGGGCCAAATGGACGTATTTGGCAAAGTTAGGTATCGGACCTTCACCCTTGGTATGGCTTAAAAGAGCAGATAATAAGCAACTTTTCCTGGGCTAACTATTTTCCTATGGGAGATTTTTGAGCTGGGTTTTTTTCTAAATGTCTAGCTTGCCCAGGTGCATATGCATGCAAAATATCAGCTTTGTAGCTTTGTAACTTTTTAAAATAAAAATTTATTTGCATTTGAGCACTTTTCGTGCAGTCGTCCCTTGTAAGAAAAAAATATCCATTTTTTGCCCTAATTGTTTTTAATTGGCTTTTAAGTGATATACCATGTGCCTGGGCCCTAATTAGAAGGAAAAGTCCCAAACATGGGCCAAATGGACGTATTTCGCAAAGTTAGGTATCGGACCTTCACCCTTGGTATGGCATAAAAGAGCAGATAATAAGCAACTTTTCCTGGGCTAACTTTTTTCCTTTGGGATATTTTTGAGCTCGGTTTTTTTCTAAATGTCTAGCTAACCAATGTACATATGCGTGCAAAATTTCAGCTTTATAGCTTTGTAATTTTTTAAAATAAAAATTTATTTGTATTTGAGCTCTTATCGTGCAGTCGTCCATGTAAGAAAAAAATGT
>NW_008709422.1:7430-9140 GCF_000327385.1 Lottia gigantea
TTGATTATAATTCTGTCTTACTGTTGACGTCTGAGAGGTCACCATTCACACTGAATAATGATGGTTTTAGGCGCGCGCATCCTCTCAGACGTCAACAGTAAGACAGAATTATAATCAAACTTCACCTTACAGGTAAGCCTCGTTTAATTGTTAAATTAGTAGGAAAAGTCCAAATCTGTGTATTTCGCAAAGTTAGGTATCGGACGTTAATGACCTATAAGATCAGATTATCGGCAAATTTTCCACGGGCTAACTTTTTTCCTATGGAACATTTTTGAGCTCGGTTTTCTAAATGTCTAGCTAATCCATGTGGATACGTGTGCAAAATTTAAGCTTTGTAGCTTTGTAACAAAACACAAGATAATATTATGGAATATAACACACTTCTTTAATAACATAACGTTTCGGCATCAGCTTCGAAAGTTGACATAAAAATTTCAGTGAGTAGAGGTGACAGGGGGGATCCCATAGGATGGCCATGGATCTGCTGATAAAGCTTATCATTCCAGGAGAAGTAGGCAGTGTTGATACAGAGGCCGGCTAAGGTGATGATGCTGTCTGTTGTTAATTTTCGGAGGGCAAGTAGGGCTTCATCCTTAGGTATGTTCGTAAAAAGGTCGACAACATCGTAGTTTATCATGCGCCCTATGGTATCCAATTGTTTGATTTTGGCACTAAAATCGGTAGAAGGAGGTAGCTAATTTTCCTAATGGAACTAAAATGGTAGACAGATGCTGAGCAATATTTGTAATACACTGTGTTCCTAGATCATACAAGCAGACGTATCATGTTGGGGGTTTTGTGGACTTTGGCAGTAGCACGGGCATACGAAAAAGTGGTGTTGGTTATGTTAAGATGGTTGAAGAGCAATAATTGTAATACACTGTGTTCCTAGAACATACAAGCAGACGTATCTTGTTGGACTTTGGCAGTAGCACGAGCATTACGAAAAAGTGGGGTTGGTTATGTTAAGATGGTTGAAGATGGTTGATTTCAAAGTTCTCGTGCAGTTGTTTGACGGAGACGTTTAGAAATGGGGTCTTAGGTTAGGGAAACGTAGGTGATCGTGTCGGATAAGTTATGCTGGACGAGTGTATGGAATTCAGCCTTATCGATGACAACGCATGCCTTACCTTTGTCTGCTGGTGATGAATTTATCTTGTCGTAGGTCGACGATGGCTTGACGTTCATCATTGGTGAGGTTGCTGCGTTGTGGTTTAGCATTTCGAAGGAGCTCGTTGACTTGGTGACGAATTTCAGCTTTGTAGCTTTGTAACATTTTAAAATAAAAATTTATTTGGATATGACCGCTCTTCGTGCAGTCGTCCCTTGTAACAAAAAAATATCCATTTTTTCCCCTAATTGTTTTTAATTAACTTTTAAGTCTTTTCTATAATGTATATTATATTAACCTGCTGTGCTGTGCTATTCCATTGTACAGTACACTCCAGTAGATGTTGTGTAATTGGAATCTCTATGAGGTCAAGGTCTATAAGACCAAAAAAAACACAAGAAATACCTTTTTACAATTTTAAATCTAACAGACACATAGCATATCCATCATGACCTCGACAGGTACGAACCGATACACAATGTTGTCTGTTATTGTTTATATGGTGGGGCTCGAGGCTCATATGGTCAACATTGATACATAATGAATTATGACACAAATGGGAACAGTCATATTTCGGTGGCAGAACGAAATCTTCA
>NW_008709422.1:14981-16507 GCF_000327385.1 Lottia gigantea
CTTAAAAGGCTATAGCCGATAATGGTATTGGACTGCCATATGGTGTTAGTTTTAAGGAGCCAGGCTCTTATGGTAAATCAACTATGAAAAGATTGCTCTAACTGCNCATTTCAATTGAGGTAATTTCTATATACTAGTTTGTCAACAACATTTACAACAGCCTCTGGGCAATGCAGACGAACCCCAGAAACTTTCTTTCTGTATGAGTGTTTTGTCATGTATTGTGTGAATTTTTTCTTCTATAAAATTTGGTGTGGTTCTGCACCAATAGTCATTTAGGGCATTGAAATCACAGACGAATCTGTATTGCACATCTTCGCAAGTAGCCTAGTTAGTGTTATGAGGTGTAAACATTCGCAGCATACACCATTATGGCTATTATTCTCATGTAGTCTGTGGTTTGAAGTATCAAGGATTTCATTTTTCCATGATGAATATCATTTTCATTTCAGAATAATTCGCTCAGTGAATCTGAAGATGAAAATCCAACAGCTGCCATCAATGGTCAAAACGTGATTTACCATCATCTAAATCTAAACGTTTTGACTGGAATTTACCTAAAGATCCAGTAGAACTATTCGAATTGTTCTTTGATGAAGATGCATACCATTCTTCTGTAGGATTAGTTGTTGTTCGGTCGAATGACAATAATGTTGTGAATGTTATGTCAAGTTATGTCTGTATACATCCAATACAGACAGTCAAAAAAAGTCTGCAAATCCATTGAACTTACACAGCCATTTCGATGAACGGTTTTTGAGTTACTGCTCTTGACTTTGTAAAAACGCGTCAAAATGTGATAATGAACACTATAGAAGCTACAGTTTTCAACCAATTTTGATCAAACTTGGTATGATCATTGGAATTGACAAGATCTCGGACAAGTTCTAACTTGTGGCATGTTCGATCGACGCTTTTGGAGTTATTGACTTTGTTAAAACGCGTCAAAAGTTGTTTTTTGCCCTTGATTAGAGCTGTGTGATTTAATTGTTTGTTGTATTTGGGTTATTGATATTGATTTTAAAAAATTATGTGTAATTACACAGCATAAATAACTGGCATATATATGAAATTGAATTCAAACTAATATTTTTTTTTCCAATATGAGAAAATTCGTACTTTAGTCACTAAAGACTGTTTTATCATTTCTGACAGCTGCCAGTGCGCGTATGTCACTTTGCCTCGCAAGCTAATACTGCCTTGATCTATGTGTTCAGCAAGCATCTGTACAGGGCTAAAGATGTTAGCTAAGACCAGTCCTTAGACTTACTGGAAATTCCGACGAACTATCTCTCAAGTATATGTTAAACGATCTTCCAGGTAGGCAAGACTTCGCGGTCGACCACAAGAGAGAGCCAAGTGCTCTTAGATTGGATGGTATAAATCACTTTGTTAGGCCAAATGCTACCCAATTGAGATGCGCACATTGTGGTAATAAAACTAAACATGTGAACAAAACATGTGAACAAAACGTGATGTAGGGGTGATTGCTTTGTTATAGACTTTTATATGCAGGCCTATCCATA
>NW_008709422.1:22487-23989 GCF_000327385.1 Lottia gigantea
CTACTCTAGTCTAGGGATAGCACGTCATAGGCCTATAATCTTACCCATATACTATAGTAGTATGACCTTGGACTGTACCAAGGCAAGCGCCACCACACGGTTAGCATTATATAATATAAATAGGTCTAATATCAAAGGGACAGATGCGCCATTTTGGTGGATTGATTTGAGTTTTGAAAAATAATCAGAAGTACTAGAAATGTTCGAAAGTCGCATAATTCCTTAAAAAATATCTCAAACTATGAATTTTACCCACAAAGTCTACGTCTTTTCTATTCAGGCCTATCACATAGTATCTTAAAATGACGAGTCGTCATTTTAACAATCCAACGCAGATAGTTCTGGAAACATATGGATTTGTAGGCTCGAATTTTGACGGTGAGTTGTGAACTTTATTACTTATTGGTTTAGCTACTAAAAAAATGTGCACCTGTCCCTGTAATATAGAATGTAGGACACGGGACCCTTCTGACGATAGGCTAGCTCAGGCCCATTTATCACATTCAAATTATTTCTTCATTAATGCTCTCGATATTAAAATAAACGCAGGGTTAAGTTACTTTTACCTGTAGGCCTTGCTAAAACACTTTCATTAACATTGACACCGCCATTTTGAAATCCAAATGATGCATTCACACTATTCAGAGCTTTAACAGTATTATCATCCTCCCGATGACGAAGCCTTATTGGCAGCGGGATGCTTTCAGTGATCGTTTTATCAATTCGTCTATAGATGGTTTTTAACCGCTTCACATTTCGTGGTCATGGAATCATTTTCAAATTAACAGAAAGTTGAGAAAGAACTAAAAGGAATGGTGGTGAATTTAAGTTGCATTCTGGCACAAAAAGTAAAAATAAATCATGATCAAATTCGATGATAATATTATGTCTTGATAACAAAGATAAAATGACGGTGAAACGCATGGCAATATTTCGCGGGATTTTTTCTCGAAAATCTCGGAAGATCTCAGAGTCGACGTCGTATTTAAATCCATTTAAATACTATAATTTCAGTTCGCAAAAACCTGCATCTTCACATTTACGTCTATGTATCATTACTTTCAATATAATTTTCATGTCAGTCTAAGTTAACGGAAATCCACGATTTCAAGTCCGGAAATATGCGAGTAATAGTATTTTGTTAGATTTTAAGCAGCCTTCACAGGAGGTAACAATTGTACCGTATGGTACACTGTACGACTTTTGTTAGTCGTTATAACAGGCTAAGAATACTAAGTATTCTATTTTTATACAGGCTAAGTATGCTTTTTATCTTTTTATAGTTAAGTTGTTGTGTTTTATTTGTATGATCACAAATTTTAAGTAAATTCAATTGAACATCGAAATTGAAATATGAATAGCTGGCTCTGGAAACTTTGATATTAATCTATTGTAGGTTAACATAATATGAGTATGAAAAGATAATTGGGGCTATTAATGAAGGGGGCAATTGCCAGAGCCGACCAGAGTCTGACCAACTACGTCACGAGGCGCCATCTGTA
>NW_008709422.1:24997-26076 GCF_000327385.1 Lottia gigantea
CAGCACAATACAGTTTATGATGCAACTCTAATCATTATTATAAGGCCTAATTGTTTTTGATGTGCACAGTTAATTGTTGCTCGTTCGAAAGTCAGGTCAAGTCTCATAATGCTCCGTAACTTTTAGCTGGTAAATAATGGCAGAAACTCTAAAGAAAGGGAAAAGGTGACATACCTGAAAAGATAAATTTAAAATGAGAAAATATTTGTTGTGCTAACGTACTGTAGTAGTGTAGTAATAGTAGGGCACTTGATCTTTTAGTTCGAGAAATCCAGAGTCCAATTTACCCTCGTTTACGAATTTTGTAATGCCTCGCCTACGTGGTGGGTCCTAACATTGAGTGTAAACAGTTAAGGTTTATTGACAAGAATATTAATGACAAAATTCTCATTCCTTGTATTCTTGTACTCTGGTGCAATTATAACCATAAAAGGCTGAAAAAGCGAGGATGTACAAAAACAGAAAAAGAAATTATAAATTAAAAATAATAAATTAGTAAAGGCATAAGAAAGTGGATGGAAATTAAGAGCATGATGCAATGACACACTTATGTATAGCAGTCATGGGTGGCCCTACAAAATAATTTCTTAAAAGCAGGTTGCACAGTTTGACATCGATAAGACATTGCAAATGTTATTAATAGTAGGTACAAACATTTTATATAGTGTCACTTGTGCAAAGTTGGTGGGAAAACTGACTTGAGGGATCTATGCATAATTTGGCGCCATTTTGTCGGGTTTGTTTACATTTTGGTAAAAGTTTTCAGACAGCATGAACAAATATAAAATTGCAATAGAAATTATGGATCCTGTGATATTTCATATCGTTGGAGGTTTTCTTATGTAATCGGGTATAAACTTACATTGCGGTTGGCTAAACCTGAAGAATTAGAGAAATGAATTTGAGGACTTCATTGCCATAAAAAAATTATTAATTTTTCTACTCTCTTAGACAGAAGAGTTCCAAACAGAAAGATGACTCTTGACAAGACTGATCTAAATACCACACAAATACCACACATGTATAAAGTGATAAAATGGTAACATTTACAATTTATTTAGGCAATAATTAAAATACAC
>NW_008709422.1:26126-26947 GCF_000327385.1 Lottia gigantea
CATCTTTGCTCTGTAAGCATGCTTCTTCAGTACACGAACTGCAAATAGTTGTCGAGGGAACCTCCCCATCATTAAATGTATGCATCTTCCCCCAATCCTTCAACCGCTCAGTTTTATCAATTACATATCTATTCAATGGTACTTTATCTGAAAGATAAACCCACGGCACTCCTTATGCTGGTGTAAACAGCATTTTATTCCGGACCAGGAATAGTATCATACCAGACACCGCTTTATCAGGACCAAGTGTAAAAAGTGTATTAAAAATGTAGGCCAACACTACTAGTCTACTACACTGGTAAGTACCGGTACTAGTACTCCAAGTGAGCCTGTGAATTAAATTATCATTATCATTATTATTAACATTACTATTACTATTGGGTCTCTGGTATATCATCATCATTCTATTTCCGGCCATTCTTCTAGTTCTGGCTCTGTTAGCTAGCTAGGCCGCAGTAGGGTCTAGGCTATGCCTACACTACTCACACTACTTCTTTCTACTCTAGGTCTAGGATAGCACGTCATAGGCCTATAATCTTACCCATACACTATAGTAGTATGACCTTGGACTGTACCAAGGCCAGCGCCACCACACGGTTAGCATTATATAATATAAATAGGTCTAATATCAAAGGGACAGATGCGCCATTTTGGTGGATTGATTTGAGTTTTGAAAAATAATCAGAAGTACTAGAAATGTTCGAAAGTCGCATAATTCCTTAAAAAATATCTCANACTATGAATTTTACCCACAAAGTCTACGTCTTTTCTATTCAGGCCTATCACATAGTATCTTAAAATGACGAGTCGTCATTTTAACA
>NW_008709422.1:26997-28446 GCF_000327385.1 Lottia gigantea
ATGATCACAAATTTTAAGTAAATTCAATTGAACATCGAAATTGAAATATGAATAGCTGGCTCTGGAAACTTTGATATTAATCTATTGTAGGTTAACATAATATGAGTATGAAAAGATAATTGGGGCTATTAATGAAGGGGGCAATTGCCAGAGCCGACCAGAGTCTGACCAACTACGTCACGAGGCGCCATCTTGTTACCCTCTCTTAGCTACAAGACGGCCGACGTTATCACTCGTAAACGCTCTAGAATTTACAGTTTTTACATGATACATCACATGTCAGTTGTTGTTACCGCCATTTTGCTCATATACTTCTATTCAATAAAACCCACATTATATCCTGATATTAATGTCGTCTAATCATAACATGGTGTCAGAAGTGTGTCTACACTAGAAGTTCTTGTCATGGATACGTTGAAGCCGCTAAGTGGTTTAGAATTAAAGGGAAAGTTGACTGAAAACTGGAAAAGATTTCTACAAAGGTTTGATCTTTATTTGACATTTTGATAGCCACAAGAGTCAAGAGCTGATACCAAGTCTGAAAAAGGGCTGAGGATATTTGGCACGGCGTGGTAAATAATTATTTGCCACAGGTTTTCATTATTTGCCACTTGTCTTCATAAATGATGAAATAAACGATATTTTTACACGAAGATGGACGTCTTTCGATTATTTTAACACATATGGATGAATAACGGAGACATAATTTAATCAAACGGAAGCAATTATGACATCATTAAATTACGGAAATAAACAGCATATATTGATCATAAACAATGTAAATAGTACACTGTAAAAAAAATTTCCTTCGATTAACAGAAAAAATTCCGGCAGCTGATTTACCAGAATTTAAATTTTGCCTTCAGTTATATAACAGAATTTCTTGTAAAATATTTGCTTTAAATAACAGAAATATTTTACTACAAAATTTGTTAAATTACAGAATGACTAATAATATTTCCTGTAATTAACAGAAAATAGGAAGGATATTCTGGTAAATCTGCTGCCGGAATTTTTCTAATATTTCCTGTAATTTAACAGAAAAATAGGAAGAATATTCTGGTAAATCTGCTGCCGGAATTTTTCCTTCCAGTTCTGTAAAAAAACAGAATTTTAAAAAGGATATTCAGGTAATAAATCTGTTGCCAGAAATCATTTTCATTTTACTGTAAAATAACAAAACATTTCAACTTTATGTGTTTATTGGTATTATTTGTGCATTTAAAATAATCAGAGAAAATGATGTTAACTACACCTTTAATTATACATACAACTGAAAATGTGGGCGTATAAAAACAATCTCTTGCATAAAAACAAATGATGAACTTGAAATACATACTCATCACTAATGACATCTTTAACACATCTTTTAATGACATTCTCATAACTAATGACATCTTAATAACGTGCTGATCTAACTAATTTGGATTTAACTAATGTCTTTTTTTA
>NW_008709422.1:29174-30798 GCF_000327385.1 Lottia gigantea
TTTGTCGGGTTTGTTTACATTTTGGTAAAAGTTTTCAGACAGCATGAACAAATATAAAATTGCAATAGAAATTATGGATCCTGTGATATTTCATATCGTTGGAGGTTTTCTTATGTAATCGGGTATAAACTTACATTGCGGTTGGCTAAACCTGAAGAATTAGAGAAATGAATTTGAGGACTTCATTGCCATAAAAAAATTATTAATTTTTCTACTCTCTTAGACAGAAGAGTTCCAAACAGAAAGATGACTCTTGACAAGACTGATCTAAATACCACACAAATACCACACATGTATAAAGTGATAAAATGGTAACATTACAAATTTATTTAGGCAATAATTAAAATACACTCACCTGTGAATTTGTATTCAGTGATCATTTCCACTCTACCCAAGACCAAGTAAGCTAAGCCTAGTCTAGTTCATCATGTAGGATAAATTTAAGTCATTTTGTCGTTGTCCCCACACGCTTAAAATTCAGTAAAACATTTTGCAGTTTTTGACATGCATCTCACCATATTAAATTTAATTTAAGAAATTCACAAAAATCCCTTCGACGTAGCCTTGTTTTGATGTGGGATAAGATGGCGGCGTGACGATAAACTGACCTCGTGTCTTTACCGATGACGTCATACCTACTTTGATTAACAGGTCGAAACTATCATAACGCAAATCACAGTTTCCGTAAATTAACAGCAATCCTGTTATAATTTTCCGTAAGGAAACATAAAGTTCAAGTCAAAAAAACAGTATGACCACGCATGCGCAGACTTCGCTTATCTACAGACAAGTTTGGAAAAAAATGATAATAACACAGAATTTACGTAAATTTACTGACAAATAACGTAATTTTTCTTAAATGACATACGACAAAGATTAATTTACGTAAAATAACATATTTCCTTATTGCAGAACTAACATTCTGTTAATGTAAGAACAAAGTCCGTAAATCAACAGGAAAGTATGTATATCAGCAGAAATTTACGTATATCAACAGAAAATATCAAGTAAATTTCTGTCAAAAAAACGGACTTTTTTTACAGTGTAGTCAAATGAGTAGTCACGGTATTGATTCAAGTAAAAAAGACCTACTGTACCTATAAAATAGTGTATCATTAACAAATGAGAATACATCGATAAGCAATAATTATTTGCAGTATGAATACCAATACCAGTGAGAATTTCACTAAATTTCTGTTGAAATAAAGGCTAATATTATGCTAGAATATGCTTGTTAAAGTAAAATAATCCTTATAAACATTCCGAAACACGGAAAAGTGGTAAATAAATTAAATGAAATAAAATGGAGTTTTACGTCTGTCGAGAAGGTAAATTGTTGACGGGTAACGCCATGAATATGATGCAATGAAGGAAATTTCGCCAGGACAGTGGCATTTGCCTACTCTTATTATCAATTTTCAACTTAAACGCGCACAGGACCTTGGTTAATTGTCCCATCCTAATGACTAGACGGCGTAGACGCTTTTCCTTCTCAGCCCTTCTAACGCCCAGGTAAGTAAGATAAAACAAGTGGTAGGGGTTGTAAGCAAAGTACTATACACAGACCCGTGGAAAATAAGAAACAACAAGTGGTAGGGGTTGTAAGCAAAGTACTATACACAGA
>NW_008709422.1:31912-33703 GCF_000327385.1 Lottia gigantea
TTTTCTTGCAACTTATTAGCATTGATTTTGAAATTTCATTTAAAGTGTTCATAGTGTAAATCTTCGCGTATCCATGTATTCTCCACTGTTAATGATTCTAAACGCACACCTCAAAGGCATACAATATTTTTAATAGACTGGGCATTTTCACTTGGTGTTTATGACAATACATACAATATGGCAGACAGTTGAATTATCGCTTCGATTAGAAAACACACAATTACATTGGATTATTGACCTAGGCATGTTTTAAAGAGGATTGAAGTTGAACCTAAACAATGATGAATTTCTCACAATTGTTCATGAATTAAATAAAGGCAAGTAGTCCATTTTGTTTGTACTATATCATAGACACCTCCTAATAAAAAATTATGTAACAATTTTGACAAACTCCCATGAATAAAGGCTTCAACAAAATACCATGTGCTTGTTGCGTCAGTTACTATAAATCAAGATTTCTAATCTATAAATGTCCCACAATGCTACTGAATCTGATAGTTTCTTATATTCTCTTAGTTGTTCCATAGGTACATCAAATGGCAACATAAGAATTTATCTAGGCACATCATGAATTATAGTAAACTGG
The DNA here is from genome assembly GCF_000327385.1 of Lottia gigantea. Classification (NCBI taxonomy): domain Eukaryota; kingdom Metazoa; phylum Mollusca; class Gastropoda; family Lottiidae; genus Lottia; species Lottia gigantea. The sequence continues at coordinate 32,499 of NW_008709422.1, forward strand.
TAACTGACGCAACAGTCCCAATTAGTAACTGACGCAACACAAACAAACTTCACAATAAGATGTCCATCAAATGAAGACATTTCAGGATATACTATTCTTAATGGTAATTTCTGTGACTAGGACCATACAACTTACAATTTGATATGTTACATTTCAATTTATCAGCCTCTTCACAGCCCTGTCACAGGCCTGGCTGATGTAGGCCCATCAGATTGCGCTACTCCCATAATGCAGTTCAATCATTATGCCTATTCTTATACCTGTGATTTTTTGATTATTTTCAGAATGCCTCCAAAGACAGCGGCCCAGAAAATGAGAGAGCACCGTGCATGTATGACTGATGCTCAAAAAGTGCTGGCAAGAGAGAAAAACAATGAGCAGCAAAAAACAGAGTCGTGGGAAATGGGATGATACACGAAGAAAAACAGAGTCGAAACTTGGTACAGAGAGAATGAACAAATCTCGATTACTGAGAAAGGGACAGTCAGAAAATGTACCTCCTACTCCTACCCAATCCAGGCATTCAGTTCAGCTCAGTCATTTGGTAAAGCTGTCAAGAAAGTTGAATTAAGCACTTCCTACGAGTCCTAGAAAAAAAGTAGCCATTGTTCGCAAATTAGCACTGAAGTTTGGACTTTGCTTCAATCTGAAAGAAACACAGAACACTGTTAGTATACTCTCTGCCCTTGAGACCACAGTCGCACAGTTTTATAACAACAACACAATCTCACATCAACGCCCAGAGAACTATGGCCTTTTCAAAGGTATGTAAACAAATTATGAGTCTCTGGCATTGCGTCAGTTACCACACTTCAGTTGTAGTTGTAGCTTCTACAAGATCACATGCTGAGAAAAATTCTTCTGATATGAATAGGACACAGGCCACGTATTTCAATCACAAAGGAATTTGTAACTTTCACTGATTAGTAGTTAAAAAAATTTAAAAAGTACATGTCAAATGTTTTTCTGAATGTTGCGTCAGTTACCTTGGAATGCACCTGCAGTGACAGGCTATTTACCACGGCCCTTGGTAAATATCCACTACCCTGAAAAGGTGAAGTCAGCAATCTTTCTTCATGTTGTTGAAGAATGAATCCCTTGAGACTTATAATGGTTTTATGTGGGAAAATGATGGTGATGAAAATAAACTTAACAAGATTAAAGAAAAGTTTGAAAATTAATTCAAACATATTTTTGAAAGATAT
>NW_008709422.1:34300-35518 GCF_000327385.1 Lottia gigantea
TTCTGTATAGGTCATGTGTTGTAAAATTTAGATACAAAAACTGATCTGTAAACTTGTTGGCTGTTGTAACTAGTGGACAAGTTCAGTCAATTTTAGTTTTAAAGGAATGTGAAAACTAAACCTAATAAAGCTTGTGTTACATTTAAATGCTGATGTGAGTACAGAAACTAAAGATTTACCGTAGTGAGGTTTTTAAAGGCTTAGGATGTCTTCCAGGTTATCATAAAATTAATATAGATGACTCTGTGTCTCCAGTGGTAGAACCTTGTCGTAAAGTACAACAGGGTTGAATTGGATCGTATAGAATCCCTTGGTGTTATTTCCAAAGTTCAGGAACCAACAAGTTGGGTTAATGGTTTAGTGCTCGTTGATAAGAAGAATGGCAAACTTTGTCTATGTTTAGATCCTCGTAATCTTAATCGTGCTATTAAAAGAGAACATTTTAAACTTCCATCGCATGAAGAAATCATGTCTAGGTTTGCGGATGCTAATATATTTACAAAATTGGATGCATCTAGTGGTTCTTGGCAACTTGATTATAAGAAAGACAGTCTAAAACATAATAATATTGAAATGAAATCTTTGGCACTATTTACAAAACTAAGCAACAGCTTTGTATAGAGTTAACACAAATTGGTTCACAGGTCTGTATATGAAGATATCTTGGCAACTGGATATGATCGATAAAAGTCTTCAGAAAGTTTCATAATTGTACTGCACAGTTTTCTTATGGTCCATTCTAACATTGAACTTTTCAGACCAATGGAATAGACCCATCACTTATTTACATTTGAAATTTTATTTATCACTTATATATATATATATATATTTCTGCATATATATATCTATTGATTGTAGGAACATGGCAGATTGTATTGGATGTGTTGTGTCTGCTCGAAATGGTTTCATCCTGAGCATTGTGTTGGTGAAAACTCCAAAAATGAACCTGACGATGATATTTGTTTGGAATGTGTAAGTTTCTTTTGCGTTTTTTTTTATGTTAACATAAATAGGTTCTGAAACATTTGTATAAAAGTCCACTTCTATAAGTTTTGTAAGGATCAGAAAATGTAACTCTTGTCAAATAATCTAAACTTGAAATTGACCAAAATTGTTGCAAACTGCCAAAATCCCAAGTTGATTATGTAGCTATATACTTTTTATACGCCCACATGGAAATGTGGACGTATATTGCTGTCACCCCTGTCCGTTGGTCTG
>NW_008709422.1:35568-37725 GCF_000327385.1 Lottia gigantea
TAAGGAAAAACGTGTCAAAATTTGTTTGTGAACACAAAAGAGACTACAGTTTTTACTGATTTTAATGAAATTTGGAGTGATCAATAATATTGATGAGATCTTGGTCAAGTTCGAATTTGACGATCTTACGATGAACGGTTTTTGAGTAATTGCCCTGGACTTCGGAATAACACGTCAAAATTTGTTTGTGAACACAATAGAGACTACAGTTTTCAACTGATTTTAATGAAATTTGGTGTGATCATTTATATTGATGAGATCTTGGACAAGTTCAAATTTGATATTTCAATGAACAGTCTTTGAGTTATTGCCCTTGACTTAGGAAAAACGCGTCAAAATTTGTTTGTGAAAACATTAGAGACTACAGTTAGTAATTGATTTTGATGAAACATGGTGTGATCATGTATATTGATGCGATAATTTGATGTATTTGGGTTATTGGTATTGATTTTAAAAATATTGTGGCATAAATAACTGGCAGTAAATATATATATCATTGAATTCAAACTATTAAAATTTCTTTAATATGAGAAAATTCATACTTTAGTCACTAAAGATTGTTATAGGCCCACATTATAATGTGGACATATATTGTCTTTCCGTCTGTCCACAATTGGCTTGTGAACGTGATAGAGACTACAGTTTTCATCTGATTTGAATGAAATTTGGTGTGATCATTTACATTGATGTGATCTTGGACAAGTTCGATATTCACGATTTTTTGATGAACGGTTTTTTAGTTATTGCCCTGGACTTAGCCTAAACGCAATAGAGACTACAGTTTTCATCCAATTTAAATGAATTTTGTGTGAATATTTATAATGATCGGATCTTGGTCATGTCTGAAGTTGGCTATATTTCGATGAACGGTTTTTGAGTTATTGCCATTGATTTATGAAAAATGAGTCAAAATTTGTTTGTGAACACAATAGAGAGTACAATTTTCTTCGTCAAAATTGAATTTGACAATTTTTCGATCAACGGAATTTGAGTTATTACCCATGGCTTGGTAAAAACTCATCAAAATTTGTTGGTGATAGAGGTGACAGTTTATGTCAGAATTTTATTAAATGATGTATCTTGCACAAATCAGATTTTTGGTATGATCTTTAAAAAAATTATTTGAAAACTAAAGAAGTTACAACAATTTAATACTGTATTTTAATATTTGAACATAAAGCAATTGTGAAATAATAGAGATTGTAGCCTACAATATACATCCACATAAAGAGATTTTAAAAGGGAAATTCAAATACAAAATATGTTAACAATTAAATTGACCTTTATATTTTATTTGACATTTGTGTTTTTAGGATTTTCTTTATAGGAAGAGTCCAAAACGTAGATGTAAAACCAGGTCATTAAGAGAATTTGCTAAATTGGATGAGCATGTAAGTATATCATTTGCTTCAGAAGTGAAGTGCTATCAGCATGAAGAAGCAGAAACTACCAGCAACACGACTAATATATCTAATTTTCAACTCTACTTACACATTATATGTATTAAGTCATGATCACTCATTATGAAAAGTTTCTTATATCTCACAGCATAAAATTAGCAATCTGAAGGACAAAATTAGTCACTTTGACATCTTTTTTCTTAAATTGCAGTCAAACCTTCATACAGTTAAAGTTTTAAAAGGAAATACTTGGAACTGTTTTTGTAAATCTAATAAGGTAATATGTTTGGTTTGATCAATATGCACTAAAAGATACTATCTTCATCATAGAAAAATTTTTTTAGTGCATGAAAGGCTAGTTGCATTATTCTAGAGTTCAGAACAGAAGTAGGAACAATGAGCCACCCAAGCACTTTGTGAAAATCAGATGATATTACATAAATTATAAAAAAAAACACAGATCATTGATGCATTTTGATTTATGCAAGTTTTTGTTACAAAATAACTTTTTAGCTATTTTGTAATGAAATATATAGTTTATAACTACAGTAATAATTGTAGAGATAGCTTGCGTTGCAAGGTAACATACGCCCACTGGCAGCTGTCAGAAATAATAAAACAGTCTTTAGTGACTAAAGTACGAATTTTCTCATATTGAAGAAATTATTTATGCTGAATAATTCCACAAAATTTTTTAAAATCAATATCAATAACCCAAGTACAACANACAATTAAATCACACAGCTCTAATCAAGGG
>NW_008709423.1:0-2870 GCF_000327385.1 Lottia gigantea
TAGCTTGAGCGTGAGTTGAAATCAGATAAGATACAGCTCACTGCGTGTAACAAGTTCTTTAGTGTATATCTTAAGCGGTGATTACACGGAAGGATTTGTCCTTTAGGATAAATCCTATGGATATGCCTAAAAAAATAAATCCGTAGAACACATCCTATAGGTCATCTAATCACGTGACCACTGAAGCAGAAGTAAAATGAAGGGAGCTTATGAAGTTGGAAGTGATACGGAGGATGAAATAACAATTGTTTGTACGCTCATTATTAACGAGAATGACAAAAGGAAAAACAGAGACGACCTCGTTCTTGCTGGATACGCAGGCGAGTATGGTGCATATCATTCGTTAGTGGACGAACTGAAGCAGCAAGACTAAGGCCTTAAAGAATTTCTTGCGAATGGATTGGGCTTCATTTCAAGAGCTACTAGGACTTTTGGACCCTGTTATCAGACGAAATGATACCAACATGAGAGAATGTATAATATCTGATCTGGGGAATGACTGGCAGTAACATAAAGATTTTTAGCGACAGGTTAGTTCCCCTGCGAGTTTATGTAAGCTATTCAAATATTCTGCTATGTTCAGCACATAGGTGCATATGTGACTTGTGCATGTATAAATGTGAACATTTATGCCAACAGGACAAAGTTGAACATATTGTGCTGAATATCATGGCAATAAATACTTCCGTTTCTGTCTATATTGCCCTGTATGCTCTCAGCAAACTGAATTGGTGAATTATTTTCTTGGTAGGAGACAGTTACCAATCCTTAGAATATCTGTACAGAGTTTCCAAGAACACAATCAGTAAAATTATTCCAGAGACGTGCAAGGCCATACATGATGTTCTACAACCACAGTATTTGAGGGTATGTAAAACAGTGATCATATCATTTCTATAATTTGTTTACATTATTATGCACAATCGTGCATCATGAATATTGATGTAGTAATCTTAATGATACAAACAACTTTATATATAACGAATATAAATAATAACATACAACATGATTACAAAGGATGTAATTAAATAAATATAGAAACTAACATAAATAGACAAAGTATTTGAATTCAAAACTTATTAATATATAAAAATATATTATATACATTATGACTTTAACTCCTCGTCGTCATCCATCTGGTCAAACAGAGCTCTTTGTACAAGCTGATGAATATCCATCTCGAGCTAAGCGCGTTTTTGTTTATTTTTTATTTCGCTTATTTTTTCGGCTAAAAATGTTACAAAACCTTTCTTTTCTCCCCGATAAACTTTTTAAATAATTTACGGCTGTGGAGATAATGTCACTTTCTTTGCGTTTACTTCTGGGTTGTTTGGCGGAACCGGTACATGCTTGGCTGACAGACGTGCTACAGATCTCGATACCGATCTGTCATCACCATCCTCTTGTTGGGATACATTTGAAGAACATTGGTGTATCAGTCTGGTGATATTGTCGAATAACTCCTCAGCATGAACCTGTAATAATATTCAATTTAATAAGTTGTTAATTTATATTGTATATTATATATTTAGTAGTCTGTTGTAACGCAGAGGTTTAAGGACAGGTGGGACTTTCCAAACTGCATCGGAGCTCTTGATGGGAAACACATTGCTTTGAGAAAGCCAAGACATACAGGATCTGAATTTTATAATTACAAGGGATTGTAGTATTGTAATTGTAGTTTTGGTTGATGCCGATTACAAATTTGTTTATGTCGATATTGGCACAACTGGAAGAATGGGTGATGCTGGAATTTTTGCAAATAGCACCTTATCGTTGGCACTGGATGCAAATTCTTTAAACCTCCCACAACCACAACCGTTGCCAGACAGCCATTTGCCAGTACCGTGTGTAATTGTTTGGGATGAAGCATTTCCTCTGAAGTGCAACTTGATGAAACCTTTTCCATCAAGAAGTCTCACTGTTGAGAAGTAGGTCAAGACGTATATCTGAAAATGCTTTTGGCATTATATCGTCCCGTTTCGGGTGCTTCAAAAATCAATGGTGCTTGAACCTAATAAGCAGAGAATGTTGTACAAGCTATTGTTGCACTTCACAATTTCCTTAGGTGTAAATCTGATAAAAATGTACATTTGCCAAGAAAGCGGCGATGAGGATTCTGAAACAGATTATGAAACTGTTATGACTCCATTCATACAACAAGGTGGAAATAGAAATCAAGCTGATGCTAGGAATATCAGGGACGAATATTGTGACTATTTCAATACAAATGGTCAGGTTGATTGGCAATGGAATCATGTCTAATATAATCATTATTGAACCATAAAGAAGGAATGGTTTAATGTTTAATCGGAGGTAACGATGTAGTGATAACGCCTATTAGATATATTTTATTTAATAGTAATATTATAACTTTTATGTTGACGTTGACATTGCATTGAATGTAATAAATATACATACCTGTACAGGTACCTGATTTAAATTGAAATTAGTTGTAGATTTTCTAGGGACTGTAATCACACAGGAAAACATCCAAATCATTAAAATATGCCCATGACGATACGTACACAGAACCAGCTTACTGACTACTCTGAACCTTCTTGACTTTAGCAAGTTCTTTGTTGTAGTAAGTTCTCAGTAAACTGACTTGCTGCTCTGGAAAAGAAATATCGATAATATAATATAGTATATTAAATACTTTTAAAAATTAATGTATTTACCTCATTCAGACAGACACTCGTGTTTTCCTTGAGTACAATAACATAAGTAATTAATTTATTCTTAATTATGTAGTAGGATAAATATGATAAAAATCAGTCACTTGATGATCTTGTTAATTTGAGCTTTTTAAAATTTTCACAGGTCTCTGTGTTTACAATCATATCCCATGACCTATTAACACACTGGTC
>NW_008709424.1:0-2107 GCF_000327385.1 Lottia gigantea
TGGTAGATGGTAGAAGTCTATCATGTTATTGATTGGAGATTCTACTTGGTAAGGTGGTAGGAGTCTATCATGTTATTGATTGGAGATTCTACTTGGTAAGGTGGTAGGAGTCTATCATGTTATTGATTAGAGATTCTATTTGGTAAGGTGGTAGGAGTCTATCATGTTATTGATTGGAGATTCTACTTGGTAAGGTGGTAGAAGTCTATCATGTTATTGATTAGAGATTCTACTTGGTAAGGTGGTAGAAGTCTATCATGTTATTGATTAGAGATTCTACTTGGTAAGGTGGTAGAAGTCTATCATGTTATTGATTAGAGATTCTATTTGGTAAGGTGGTAGGAGTCTATCATGTTATTGATTGGAGATTCTACTTGGTAAGGTGGTAGAAGTCTATCATGTTATTGATTAGAGATTCTACTTGGTAAGGTGGTAGAAGTCTATCATGTTATTGATTAGAGATTCTACTTGGTAAGGTGGTAGAAGTCTATCATGTTATTGATTAGAGATTCTATTTGGTAAGGTGGTAGGAGTCTATCATGTTATTGATTGGAGATTCTATTTGGTAAGGTGGTAGGAGTCTATCATGTTATTGATTGGAGATTCTACTTGGTAAGGTGGTAGGAGTCTATCATGTTATTGATTGGAGATTCTATTTGGTAAGGTGGTAGGAGTCTATCATGTTATTAATTGGAGACTCTACTTAGTAAGGTGGTAGGAGTCTATCATGTTATTGATTAGGGATTCTATTTGGTAAGGTGGTAGGAGTCTATCATGTTATTGATTGGAGATTCTACTTAGTAAGGTGGTAGGAGTCTATCATGTTATTGATTGGAGATTCTACTTGGTAAGGTGGTAGGAGTCTATCATGTTATTGATTGGAGATTCTACTTGGTTAGGTGGTATGAGTCTATCATGTTATTGATTAGGGATTCTATTTGGTAAGGTGGTAGAAGTCTATCATGTTATTGATTAGAGATTCTATTTGGTAAGGTGGTAGGAGTCTATCATGTTATTGATTGGAGATTCTACTTAGTAAGGTGGTAGGAGTCTATCATGTTATTGATTAGAGATTCTACTTGGTAAGATGGTAGAAGTCTATCATGTTATTGATTGGAGATTCTACTTAGTAAGGTGGTAGAAGTCTATCATGTTATTGATTGGAGATTCTACTTGGTAAGGTGGTAGGAGTCTATTATGTTATTGATTGGAGATTCTACTTGGTAAGGTGGTAGGAGTCTATCATGTTATTGATTGAAGATTCTACTTAGTAATGTGGTAGAGGTCTATCATGTTATTGCAGAATTGGATTTCCTGATTGTTTGAATTTTTTTTAAAAGTGAGTAGATTATACAGATTATAGCGTTCAAGATGTGATTTTTTGGTTCATAGAAAAAGTTATTTAATAAAACAGGAGATCGCACAGCGCGAAACATCAACATGTTTTTTAAGGGTCTGTTTTAATATTTCAATATCGCTCTACAATTGATATATTGAGCACTATCTTAACAGTGGTATTTCTATATCACTCTACAATTGATGTATTGAGCACTATTTTAACAGTGGTATTTCTATATCACTCTACAATTGATGTATTGAGTACTATTTTAACAGTGGTATTTCTATATCACTCTACAATTGATGTATTGATCACTATTTTAACAGTGGTATTTCTATATCACTCTACAATTGATGTATTGATCACTATTTTAACAGTGGTATTTCTATATTGCTCTACAATTGATGTATAGAACACTATTTTAACAGTGGTATTTCTATATCACTCTACAATTGATGTATTGATCACTATTTTAACAGTGGTATTTCTATATCGCTCTACAATTGATGTATAGAACAATATTTTAACAGTGGTATTTCTACATTGCTCTACAATTGATGTAATGAGCACTATTTTAACAGTGGTATTTCTATATCACTCTACAATTGATGTATTGAGCACTATTTTAACAGTGGTATTTCTATATCACTCTACAATTGATGTATTGAGCACTATTTTAACAGTGGTATTTCTATATCTTTCTACAATTGATGTATTGAGCACTATTTTAACAGTGGTATTTCTATATCGCTCTACAATTGATGTATT
>NW_008709424.1:35765-36522 GCF_000327385.1 Lottia gigantea
ATACACAGCCTGTAGGCTCATCATACCTGTCAACAATCTTTAACATACACAGTCTAGAGCACATCGTACCTGTTAACAATCTTTAACATACACAGCCTATAGCCCATCATACCTGTCAACAATCTTTAACATACAAAGTCTATAGCCCATCATACCTGTCAACAATCTTTAACATACACAGCCTATAGCCCATCATGCCTGTTAACTATCTTTAACATACACAGCCTATAGCCCATCATACCTGTTAACAATCTTTAACATACACAGTCTATAGCACATCATACCTTTCAACAATCTTTAACATACACAGCCTATAGCACATCATACCTGTCAACAATCTTTAACATACACAATCTATAGCCCATCGTACCTGTTAACAATCTTTAACATACACAGCCTATAGCCCATCATACCTGTTAACAATCTTTAACATACACAGTCTATAGCCCATCATACCTGTTAACAATCTTTAACATACACAGCCTATAGCCCATCATACCTGTTAACAATCTTTAACATACACAGCCTATAGCCCATCATACCTGTGAACAATCTTTAACATACACAGTCTATAGCCCATCATACCTGTTAACAATCTTTAACATACACAGTCTATAGCCCATCATACCTGTTAACAATCTTTAACATACACAGTCTATAGCCCATCATACCTGTCAACAATCTTTAACATACACAGCCTATAGCCCATCATACCTGTCAACAATCTTCAACATACACAGCCTATAGCACATCATAC
>NW_008709425.1:0-40746 GCF_000327385.1 Lottia gigantea
TATTTATTTGTTGTATTTAATGTATTTATTTATTGCATTTATTTTATTTTTTTATTTATTTTTTTATTTATTGTATTTCTGGTATATATCTATTGCATTTATTTATTTATTGCATTTATTTTATTTTTTTTTTATTTTTTTTTTTATTTCTGGTATGTATTTATTGCATTTATTTATTGTATTTATTTATTGTATGTATTTATTGTATTTATTCATTATATTTTTACATTGTCTTTTTTTATTGTATATTTATTTATTTTATTTATTGTATTTATTTATTTATTTATTGTATTTATTTAATTTATTGTATTTATTTAATTTATTAAATACATATCATAAAAACAATAAATACAAGAAATAAATACTAAATATATTTAATACAATAAATGAATACAGTAAATAAATACCATAAGTTAAATGAATTTAATGAATACAACAAATAAATACAATAAATACAACAAATAAAGACAATAACTATTTGTATTTAATTTATTGTATTTATTTAGTTATTGTCTTTATTTGTTGTATTTCTGGTATATATTTATTGCATTTATTTATTTAATTGCATTTATTTTTTGTTTTTTGAATTTTTTTTTTTTGTATTTCTGGTATATATTTATTGCATTTATTTATTGTATTTATTTATTGTATTTATTCATTATATTTTTACATTGTCTTTTTTTATTGTATATTTATTTATTTTATTTATTGTATTTATTCATTTATTTATTGTATTTATTTAATTTATTGTATTTATTTAGTTATTGTCTTTATTTGTTGTATTTATTGTATTCATTTATTGTATTCATTGTATTTAATGTACTTATTGCATTTATTTAATTTATAGTATTTATTTAGTTATTGTCTTTATTTGTTGTATTTATTGTATTTATTTGTTGTATTCATTAAATTCATTTAACTTATGGTATTTATTTACTGTATTCATTTATTGTATTAAATATATTTAGTATTTATTTCTTGTATTTATTGTTTTTATGATATGTATTGATTCATTTATCATATTTTTTACTATTATTTTTTACTTATTTATTCATCTATTATTTATCATATTAACTGTATTTCTTTTTTGTATTTTTTTATTTATTGTATTTATTGTATTTTTATATTTATTGCATTTGTGGTATTTTTTATAGTTATTGTATATATTTTTTGTATTTTTTATCTGTGACTTTCCTAAAATTTCATTAAAGCAATGACGTCACGACACTTTACGTCAAACACTTAGTGTCCGACCACAAAACAGTACCCCGGCAACATGGTTACAATGTTGTCGACGTACATTCGTAGATTCCAAGGACACGGTCTCGCCACGCACAAGAGCAGGGGTGAAGCATCAAAATCAAGATCAGCGAGGAGATCAATCCACCGGTTTAATAGGTCCGCCGTTCCATCTATAGCTTCACATAGAAGTCTAGCGATAAGCAAACACATCAGGGGTCCAGTTTATCCACAAGTCAAGACACCGAATCAGGACATCGGAGAAGCAATGGAACAGTCTGAAATACCTACAGTTCCTCCCAGATTGCCTCCAATTAATCAAGGAAATAGAAACATGGTAGATATCAATCGGGAGCCATCTCCGTTGATCTTTGAGGAAAGAAATTCTCCAAACTTGAGAGAGCATCATCAATTTTATACTGCTTATGAAGATACCGATGACATGCCACGTGAAGGCTTAGAATCAAGTTGGTCTTATAACAGAGCTGATCTGTGGGTGTACAGTCCAGACGAGTCGTTCGAAGAAGACGACGAAGGATGCTTTTTGAGGGTTAGCCAATCAACACAAACTAGATTCGGTTTACCGCCGCTGAATAGGGACAAACATCAACAGCAATCGAGATCTAAATCCATAGATAAAATCCCGTATCACAGCATCTACCGATCATCTTCCGGGTATTCAACAAAAGCACATTATGGATCTGTTTGTCAGGACACTGAGGAATGGGATGGCGAATTTGATCCGGAAGCTATCAGATACTTCCGGTCTCTGACACCAGTGGAAATCGAATGGATGCCTCCACCTGAAACGGGTGATTTTAGCCCGATCTCTGATACCGGATCTGATCTAGCCAGCGTTTATCTACCATCATTAGTAACAGGTGGAAGACGCCCTAGGCCTTTGACACCATTCCCGGATAGCATAAGAGAAGAACATACTGAAGTGACACATTTCAGACATACTAAAACACCACAGCAGACGTGGAGAACTGAGTGGGACTCTCCAGAGGTTGATACGACGAAAAACATGTCGAGAAGCCTGAAGAAAAGACACAGGAAGATTTCCGATGCTAACAGAGACCTGAAATCCTCAGCTGAACACTTCCAAAGTGCACAAGGGATGCATGCAGAAGACAGAAAAGAGCTATGGAACACAAGCGGATCTTCGAGCACAGAAGACTCCGATAAAGAATTGGAACATTCTTACCAAAAAGATTCTGACCAATACTTTGAAGACTATTATGAAGAATGGGAAGACTCGGACCAAGATTGCGATAATGAATTGCGGGACTCTGGCCAGGATCTGGTAAACTCGGACCAAAACCTGGACTCGGATCATGACTTGGCCATGAGGTACCTGGATTGTGGATCTAAAGTCACAGATCAAGACTTGGGAATTACGGACCGCATCATAGACAGTGCAGACCTAGATTCGAAAGAACCGAATCAAGTCACGAATGTAGACCAATGTCGAAATGATACCGAAAAAAATCTAGGGTCTTTGAAAGATCAATGGGAAGAAGCCGAAGGAGGCATGACAAGTGGAATGAAATCAAAAACCAAGTCATTCTTTGACAGTAAATTTAAAGCCTATTCGACAAGACAAGCTGCTGAAGACGAAGCTCAAGATGCCAAGGACGATCCACAGGACGAAGGTAAAGTCACGGCTTGTTTCATGCTTTCATTTGATATGTTTATGTATCTTAACGAATGTTAAAAGCTGGGAATGTTTTGGAGTTTTACGGCCTATCATTCTGCCTCTAGTAGTTATTACTTTGTTGATTTTTCTTATGGACTTCAGCATTCCGGGTTTGGTAACTGTATTCGAGACTTTTCATAATAACTTAGCTTGATCTTGCTGTTGAATTTATATCATTTTATTGTATTTTTCAGCTGGTGCAAGTGATGGCAATTTAAAAAGAAAACAGAAACTCGAATTGGAACTCAGCGAAGCTGAGCTGGATATAAAAAGGTATGTTGTATTCTACTAAACATTGGGAATGAATATTAAGGTTTTCGTTTCTTGCTCTGGTCGGGTTGTTTTAATTGTGTACGAACCGGGTTTCCATTTTACTCTTAGGGGATAAATATAGCTGGAATCGAGCCTTAATTATCAGCTGGTAAAGCAAAACCACTTTAATTTTTTTAAGGGAGCTTCTCGTTAAATGCTACTGCACTAGTATTTCTCGAGCAATCATCTCCATTCTTTTGCTCAATGCATTCATTTACCATCGAACGCTGTGTTGGATGTGCATTCTGAAAAGTATTACGGACAGCTGAAAGTTTATGTAAAATTGGGGTTGATTCTATTCCTTCGATCATCTTGCAGTGAGTTAACGGAAGCGTGGAAGAACTATGAACACGAACAAAACCGATATTTCAAGACGATGGCGAGAGTCAGAGAAGAGCAGGAAATAGCCAATCACTGGCGACTGGACGCTCTTCAATACCGACTGAGCTATGTTATGTTGAAAGCAGAGCTTGATGAAAAGAAGGAAGAGGCTCGGACTACTGGTTCACCTCCATGACATATTTTGAAAACGTCAGTTATTGAATGGAGTTTCACCTTATTTCTATGAGTTCCAAAACTAAACGAAGACACTGTATATTCGAGTTTTATTTTGGAACTCATAGAAATAAGGTGAAACTTTCAATTGTTCTAGGCTGTCCTTTTTTGCCTACTAATAACAGTCCAGCATAGTTATTTCTGCTTACCCGGGTCCGATTAAAACCGTTAACACGAGTCCAGTCCACTTTGTTTTTAGGTAGAATTAATTGTAATAGAGACTATACAGTCTAAACGTATTGTGTTGATTACTAGTAAAATTACCTACAAATAAAATGGACTGATCGTGTTCCTGCAGAATCTGTGGTTGACTTCACTCATTGATTCAATCTTGTTGAGGGATCTTGGGGGATTTAGACAAGACCAGTCTGCGGATAATCTTTCGAACTGATCGTATTGATCGAATAGACGAGGTACGGAGTCCGGTGCGGGGTTATCGATACGGCAGAAAATAGTAGAAGCGAATCGTGTCCGGACCCGTACGTACCTCGTGTGCTCACGAGTACACCGCAACGGACGCCGTACATAGTCTATTCCCTCCTTAAGACAATTGGATAAATCAGCGTAGCCGTGATATGCTAAAAATAGAACACATGCATGACTTGAGTAGGACAATTGGTAGGACAAACCACTCTTACAACTGTTAAAAGTTGTGCATCATTTGATACGCAAATCACCTCAAGGCCGATGTCTCCTATTCACTTACCGTTCAACACGCCATGTTACATATTCCGCCTTATCAACTTTCTTTTCTGTTTGCAAAGGTGAGGTCATTTCCGTGATGGAAGGGTCCATTCGATTGTTAGGGGTGTACAGTGTTCTGGCTGAAATGCTCGGTCGTGAAAATCTTTGAAGGGGAGAGGAGGGTATATATCGTCACATAGCCTGTCATCGGTCATCACCTGTTTAACGACATCGACCATGCACCCTTCCCCTTTAGTAAGGGTCCTGGTATTCTCGAAACGATCTGAGGGCTAGGATGTCCTAGAATCAATGTTAGAAGATAAGAACTTAGGACATCCTTGCACTAGGATCGTTTTGAGAATACGTAACCTGGGCCTCGTTCTTCCAAAAATCGTAAAATAAGGATTTGTCGAAGCTTGAGTGTGGACTTAAACATTGTGAAATAACAAACTAACGACAAAACTGATCTAAAGCTTTTTGAGAGAAGGTACCCCGAGTCTTCCGCTCATTCAAAAAAAAGCAAATGATTTTAAAAATACTTTAATTTGTGACAGTCTAACTCATATACATATATATCTGAATTATATACATATTACATTATATCATCACACTTTTTATACAGAGAAAATCATCCCTAAGTTGAAAATGAACTCTTCTAAGCATGCATTGCTGTGAATCGTTTACAATTGAAATATGCACGAGTGAAACAGTTCAAATATATTGAAGGGTGTCAGGTAGTTTTTGTATTTGTCACACGTTATTTACACCAGAAAAACATTCCCCTTCAGTTCGAAACTGAACTCCCCATGCATGCAATACAGTGAATTGTTTTTATAAGGAATTTGCACGTACGGAACAGTTCAAAAAAGGCTGAGGGGAGCCAAGTGCTATATTTTTTACATCTTATATTTCTATCACTCCTTTTGAACATCGTGAACCATTTACATTAGAATTTTGCGTTTGTAGACTGGATCAAAACAGGTAGAGGGTTGTCCAGTAGTTCATTTGGGAACTGGCCATCTTCATAATGGTCAAGGTATTACTCTTCATCCTATACCTTGACTACAATAGCCACAAGGTTCGTAATACCTTAACCATTGTGAAGATGGGGACATACACAGAGATCAGAGAACAAAAATCAAGATAAAATGATATTAAAATTAGCTTAGGACGGAATGTTCAGAATTTAATAATAAAAGAAAAAGTATCACAGTTAAATTAAAAAATGCTTAAAAAATACAAACAAAAGGACGGATTAGACATGTTTAAAAGAGTGATTATGGACGTTTTTTTACCACTCTGTTGCAGTTTCTGACAAAATCTTATCAGCTGATTCTGACTGATATTTAAGCACATAAATAGCATCCAATGCTTCCAAAAAATTCCCCAAAAAATGTTAGGGCCATTGCCACTTACTTATAAGCTTGCTAATTTGGCTACAGAACATATTTTTTGAGAATTTGAAGATCAAAAAAATTTGGGCATATAAAAATAAAGAGCTATGTACAATTAATTAAATAATAAAACAATAGAAAATAAATAAGCTATCACAGCATGTTTTTGAGCTCAATATACAATTTGACTCAGAATTCTATTTAGTCCACTTTCAGGAGAACATAACTGCTTGTATACTGGACATAGGCTTAGGCACAACATAGCACATAGACATAGCATAGGACCTAACATAGCACATAGGCATAGCTTAGGACCTAACAAAACACATAGGCATAGCTTTGTCTCAAACCAGGCTTATGTCTATGCCAGGTATCACATTGGACATAGCACATTGGCATAGTTTAGTACCTAACATAGCACATAGGCATAGCTTAGGACTTAACATAACACATGGGCATAGCTTTTGTCTCAAACCAGGCCTATGTCTATGCCAGGTACCACATTGGATATAGATTAACAAAAATTGACAGTAGTGTGTATCAAAAATTAAAAATAATTTTCTTGATGATCTATTTTCTTTAAAAAGATAAAATAAATGCAGGACATAGCTTAACAAATTTTAAAAAAAAATTAACACTTATTTAAAATCAGATTCTTACAAATATTTATAATTTGTGCAATGTCTCCCATCAAATCTTACTATATACTCTTTTAGTAGGACTTCAACCCATTTTGCAAAGATTTTTCTTACAAAAATAAGACCAAAAAAACCCAAAACAACTAATAATATTAGACATAACATAAATGAAAATAAAACCACACCCACATTGGTGAAAAGGGGCGGAGCATAATGCTCCTCCCATTTGCCTCATTTTGTGCCCATAATGAAATTATCTTCTAAAAAAAGTGAATGATACTTTAAACTTATGAATATGCATTAGTATGTATAAATATTTATATATAAATTTATAAACCAAACCAAAAATCATTTTTTTAACTGAAGAATTTTTCCAATTCACTCCAAAACCATCTGTCACTATTCATCGAACTTGTCCTCATCCTAAAAAAAAGGAGTAAAAATCATTAATTTAATATGCTATAGTTTAAAAAAAAGATTGGACTGTCCTATTTTTCATAAAAAACAAATGAAATGATGCATGAAGCTATGCCAACATAGGCTATTTCAAGTCAGGTTTTAATTATTTACTTTGCATTTTTAGCCATAAGACCTATTATATTGGAAAATTTAACCTTTATTTATAAAACAAGCTGTCCTGAGGAGTATTTTGTATGTGAAAAATGTGTCAGAAGTAGAGATGAGCTCTAGTCAAATAGATTACTTCAAATTTTTTTGATTTTTTCAGTTGACCAACCTCCTGTATGTGTTAAGTATTTATATATTAGTAAATATGGATACAATGAAGATATTTAAAGGGTTGGCATATATGGGCATTATCAAGCCATGCACTGTTCAGAGTCATCGTCATATTAAAGCTACCATGTCCAAAACACTATGACATCAACTGATATTTAGTTACATAAAAATATGTTATAAAATAAGTAAATATGGGTTGGTAATGTATTGGTTAGTAATGGAATACCATAAATATGGAAGCTACATATCAAAAAGTTAGATAAATTCAAAAATGTTAAGACACTTAGGGTACATCAAATTCATAAAAAGGGGTTAACATTAAAGCTACCATGATACCATCATAATAAAATACAGCCAATATAAAATTTTGTATGCTAATATTAAAGCTAACATGAAGTTTATAATGAGAAAAGGGTAACATGAATATATTTTAATATTTGAGCATAAAAAAATATAGTTTAATTAAAAAAACAACATGCAAACATAACAATTTTCAACATGCAATTGAAGGCACAGTGTCCATGCACTTGGTCCATGTGCCATGCAAACTCTATCTTAGTGGATGGCCAATGTAGAATCAAAATGTAAAATTTCAAATACCATTAAAGGGAAGTAACTCCAATGAATGAAGACGTTTTCAAGCAATTATAAATTGCACTTTATGAAAACGTGTAATAAAAGTGAATCTTTGCAAATCAACGACCATGTATATTTGAGATACATGTACTTATAAGCTAAACTTTTATCAGAACACAATGTTCAGATGTGACTTGGAAAGAAATAGAACATTTTTCAAAACAAATTTGATTCTAGAGCTATCTTCTTTAAACCAAAAAGATCTAGATAAATTTTCTATTTTCTTACATCAAAAGGAACTGCCAATTTTCAACAAAGATAGTGTAAAATCATGTGACTCTCCGAAGAAAAAGGACACCATATATCAATATAAAATTTCACATTCAAATATGTCGATAAAAAGAGTAATAACAGGTCAATTTTACAGAAGAGAAAATTTGGTCTAAGCTAGTACATTCCACACAAATCAGTATCTTACCAGACGGCAAATCTAAAATAGCTTAAAATCTTCAAATATTTTCATAGTTAGAGAGGGCTTGTTCTTCGGTGGTGGAATAAAGCTTCTGAGCTTGGCGTCTGGCTAATTCTTTCCGTGCCAAAACTCCACGCATGCCCGATTGAATCTTCACCGCGGCTTTATGATGCTCTTCGTTGTAATTTTCAAAAGAGTCTTCCCTGTTTTCTGAATACTCACTTTTTCTTTGCAGCGCTAATTCTTTTCGAGCTCTGAAACCACGGAAACCAGATTGAATTTTTGCTGCGGCTTGATGTTCTTCCTCAGTGTAGAAGTCTTCAGCCTCCTTCTCAAGTACGTCTCGCCGCGTTCTGTAACCACGGAAACCAGCTTGGATTTTAGTTGCAGCTTTTTCCTCTTCCTCAGAATATTTCTTTTCGATTTTGTCCTCAAGTTCGCTCTTGGCTTTTTTCATATCGCTGCGAGCCTTCTTGCCTCTAAATCCTGCCTGAATTTTAGTGGCCGCCTTCTCTTCAGACATGGAACCAATTGGTGTATCTTGCCTCTGTTTGAGGTTTTTTCTAGTTTTGTATCCACGGAAACCAGCTTGAATTGTTGTGGCTGCCTGAAAAATTGATAAATAAAAAATACAATACACTGTAGAGAATGAATGTATGGTTATGGCCAATATAATTTAACGACCTGTGCCTTTTAGATCCCAAATTTTATAATTTTAGATGGTTTGCCTGCTCGTTCTTTTTCAGGCTTTGGGCAGCACTTGTGAGTGTTTCAGTTCATTCAGAACTAAATAGGTTTGATCAGTGGTCTTTATTAAATTTTTCCGATCTGTTAAAAGAATTTGGAAGAGTTCTCACCTTGACTTCTCGTTCATTATTATCTTTCTTTGACTTGGAGTCTTTTTTATTATCAGGCGTCTTGGATGTTTTCTTCAAACCATTTTTAGGTGGGGGAGTTTTATTTGCAGGCTTCTTTTCTTGGGATGGTTGGGTGGATTTGGGAGTGTGCCGGGTAGCTTTCGTGACTGGTTTAGGTTGGTTTTTGATGTTGTTGTTTGTTCGAGTTGATTTCGTTTTAGGTTGCGTTGGCGGTGTGGGTGATCGTGACACGTAACCATTTTGCCGATTCAAAATTCCTTCTTCGGTGAGTTGTCTCCGTGTCTGGTAGCCTCGAAATTGGGATTGGATTTTGATTGCTGCTTCTTCTTCCCAGTTCTTGCCCTGATTTTGGAAATGATTATTGAATGAGGACATGATTTTATCAATCAAGTGAGAAAGTGCAGACGGTAAAGTGAGAGTTGCTTTAAAGATCAGAGCATGAAAAGAAATTGTGGTGGAGTGCAGAGTGCAATTGTGTTGGGAGCACAAGTGAATGCAGAGTGTAAGTGATTGCAGAGATGCAAGGGCTTGCAGAGTGCTAAGTGTAGTGCAAAGAATTCTTGCAGAGAAATTGCAGACACCATAGCAGTAAGAAGAACATATGAGAGTGCAAGATAATAGTTAAATACTTTTGAGGCAATTCTCTAAAATACCAATATTATTAGACAAATACAGCACAAAATGGTGTTACAGTGATTTTCCAAGCTAAGTCAAGTCATGTACAGACCCCAAATTGCACACTTGTGATATTCCGCCAAATTCTTTCAATACAATCAACACATGCAACACTTGGTCTAATCATTAATTTTCCAAGAGCAAAAAAACATTCAGAAAAATGTGGTCAATGATTGTGCAAATTGTGGTCCATTCACATTTGCCCAGATGAGTGAAAATACTAGCAACTTGGGTTTTTTTACTTCATGAGGGCTTGAAGTACCGGTATTCCAATTGTTTTTTATTTCGATGCTTAGACCATTTTGTTACACAGGAAAAATTTTTACCAAATTGCCATGTTATCTGAGACTTGCACTAGCTGGAATAGTTCCTTTTTTAATTTGGGGTTATGTCCCTTTATTCACACCAAACATCAAATGAAACACAGGAATTGTAAATGCTTTATTTCTATTTATTCTTTATCAATTTACAAATACAAACATGTTGTCATTTTCATTTACAAATTCAATGAAAATTCCTAAGAGCTTAAATGAAATTTTTAAGAATTTTTTAAATATAAATGCACAGAGCTGACTAAAACCTAAAGAAGACTAAAGCATGCTTATTATGACAGTCAAAGCTTCCAGAAAAAGCAGTCTAAAGTGAAGAATCTTGTGTCGAAAATGTGAAAATGGAGAAAATCACCACCCTTCCAAAAAAAAATAACCTATGTAGTAACTTAAAGTGTAGGTCTACTGAAGTAGTGCATGGCTTGAGTCCAAGTCTACCAGACTTATGACTTATAGTAGCTATGATCTACCAGTAAAGCGCATTGAAAAAAAAAGCGCCTAAATCTATATAGTGAATGTGTGAATCATGCAAAATGCAAAACATGCAAAAAATCATGCACAAAAATCTAAAGAAATCTAATGCAAAAATTAAAACAAATTAAAATCTTTCTCAAAAACATTGAATACCCCTTGTCAATAAGGGTCTATTAACAGTATGTCATCTCTTGTTCCTTGAAGAAGCTGAAGAGCAAGAATTCCAGGTATGCTTACCTTCCCAAAACACTTACATGATGCACTCTGTGAATATTTTCCCTTTTAAAGTCCACAAAGATAGTGGCTTCAAATATTTTCTGCTCTTTTATTCAATAACATCAAAAAGCCCGAAAACTTACCTGATCTCTGGCAGTGGTATGCTCCTGGTTACTATGGTTACTATTTCTACTCTTGCTGTTGGCCTTCTGCTGTCTCTGGGGAGGAGGATTGTTTCTGGGAGTTCTGCTGTTGTTGTTTTTGGATCTATTCCTGCCATCATCCTCCTACAAAAGACAACATCAAATTTTGGGTTGCCAATATGATGCATTTTGACAAGTGGTCTTTTAAGGACTCATTAGGGAATCCTTTTTTACCAGCTGGTACTTGGCAAAACCTCTTGGCATTGATCATATCAAGAACGCTCAAGTCCTACACCACTAGTGGATGATACACCCCAGGTTGGGAACCAGGGTCCTAAAGGGTGGTATTTGATATCAAGTTTTATTATTTATGACACCAATCAAAACAATGAACACATCTACATCTTCAAAGCAAACACATTTTTACCTCAGTCTCAATTTCCTCGGTTTTCTCATTCAACTCTTCAACATGCTCAGTTTTCTTTCAAAGATAAAACAGAAAAATAAAAGATAGACAGAGAAATAAAACAGAAATTGAATGAATAAAATAAGACACTTCCCTTGAGAATATGTATCACCAAAACAAATTACAAAACAAAAGAACAAAGATGGCTTTAGAAATTTGAAACAGAAGTTAACAGAATTAAATTACAGAAAATGAAAGAATTGAAAAAAAATCTTGAAGAGATAATGAAATTCCCCTTTCTTAACAAAATTAATGGCTGAAATCTCATCACTGTCATTCCAATTTTAGGGGATGATGAAAAAAGACAAAATAGCTATAGTATGGTACCTTCTTTCCTCTGAAGAATACAGATTTTAAACGGCTCATTAGTGGACCAGAATTGGAAGTTCCTGGTTTAAATTTATCTACTATTGGTCCTTTAGCCAGCTCTGACTGCATCTTGGCTCTGACTTCTTGCTCATAGTCTATCAGCTCGACAGACCCCATATCGAGCCAGACAAATCCATCAGAGATGCTGGCCTCAGAGACAATCTCAGAGCAGCTCAACTCAGAGTGTCCAGAACTAGCAGTGGTCTTGGATGCAGAGAAGGTCCCTACACGTGCTCCAGTGATGCCTTTGTCACTGCCAGATTGATGTGAACTACTCCCTTGTTCTGAGGAGCCAAAACTTTTAAGCTCAAAGGAGGTTATTCCAAGTGGATCCATATCTATCCTTGTCTGCCCAATCTTAGACTTAGCAAGAGCATCTTCCAGTTCGGGGCGAGAGTGCTTACTTTTGCTACCATCAGACTTTGAGCTCTTTGAAGACGTGCTGGCCTGGGGTTTTTGGATCTGAGCCTTTACCCTCAAAGAGTCAGGATCACTAGATCCTTTACCAGATTTGTGGCCATGAGCAAGAGGGGTAGATTCTTTTGAGTTCCGCTGTAAATCCAGTTTTTGTGGCTTAATTTTCCTCTCATCCTTATTGGTTGTCATCTTTGAATCTTTGGTAGCAGATTTCTGTGGCGGTAGTGTTTTATACATGGTACAAGCAAGATAATTTTGAGCTCTAATTTGGACAAATTTAGGTGTGGAAGTGTGTATTGTCTTCCTGGGGTGTTTTTGATCAAACTTGGCTGTTGTTGCAATAAATTTCTTTGCTCTTTTTGACACTGCAGGACTCTTCTTCAAAGCTTCAGGACCACAATGTACTCTTCTGGATGGTTTTCTGGTTGATACTCCATTCTGAAGAGCTATGGACTGAGTATGTGATCTATGCTGAACCCGGCCGACAGCAGCTCGAAAGGGAGTTCTGACAATAGGTACAGAACTTGTTGATTGTGTTCGTTTTTTGGTTCTTATTTCCTTCTGGTTTTGGAGTTGAGGGAGACTTTGATTGTTTGGTTTGCTTCCTGATGCTACATTTAACTCTTGGTTTGGTTGGGCTGATTCTTGGTTTGGATGGGCTGATTTGTGATTTGGTTGGGCTGATTCTTGGTTTGGTGGAACTGATCTATGATTTGGTCGGACTTGTTTTGGTGTTGGTTTAGATTGGCTTTGATTATTTTTGGAATTACCAGTTGTATCTGAAAGACCATCAGCTGTGCTGTTTTGCAAAGGATGATCCTCTAAAGATGCAGCATTAGCAACTTCTAGTGGTTGGATTTTGGCATCCAAATTTGGTACTCCTTGAGAATTGATAAGAATTTTCTTGTGGGATTCTTTGGGTGTGTTTGCCTTGGCAAATGAATTGGCTGTTTTGGGCCTGGATTCTTGCTCAGATGAACAATGTTTAACAGATTCAAGATCCTCCCATTCATCAATTTCATCTCTCCACGGAGGTTTAGAACTTGAAGCTTGTGATGGTGTCAAAGACTTTGATGATGCCAAAGATTTTGATGATGCCAAAGCTTTTAATGGTGCCAAAGCTTTTGATGATGCCAAAGCTTTTAATGGTGCCAAAGACTTTCGTTTGCCAGCTGTTGTTATGCGATGTACTTTTGTAGACAGAACTCTTTTCTGGACAATACATCTGGATGCAACTGCATTTTCAGACTGATCAGCATTTATCATCTCTTCTTCTGAATCGGAGTCCTTTGTCTCTCTGCCTCTACAAAGTCCTCTCCTTCTGGGTTTGGTTTTAGATGCTTTCTTTCCAGGTTTGTCATTTGATGATACATCTGGAGAAAAAGTCACTGACTTCTTAGAACTAAGAGAGGTGTTGGCTGATCTCAGACTTGGACGTCTGCTTAGCTCAGGTTCTTCATCATTGGTTGGATTTTGATTGACAGGCTTGTCCTCCTCTTGATCATTGGCTGATTTTTGAGCACCAGTCTTGTCCTTCGCTTTCTCATTGGTTGATTTATGATTGAAAGGCTTGTCCTCCACTTTCTCATTGGTTGAATTTTGATTGACAAGCTTGTCTTTTGCTTTCTCATTGGTTGAATTTTGATTGCCCTTTTCTTGCCCTTTGGTTGCTTTTTGCTTTGCAGGCTTGCCCTTCTCTTGATCCTTGGTTTGTTTTTGTTTGACAGGCTTGTCATACTCTCTCTGATTGGCTGATTTTTGATTGACAGACTTGCCCTTCTCTTGCTCATTGGCTGATATTTGACTAGCACGATAGTCCAGATCATACTCTCGCTCATCTGGGTATTTGTACTCATGGAATGAGTTGTGTGGGTAAGGACCTGAAAGGTCAGGGGTAGGTAGAGATCGTACCTCCTCCTATAAATAAGAACATGGTCTTTGTTGAACGTAACCAAACACAAAGTAACCAAACAAATGAAATAACGTAGATCAAAACTAGAAAGAACTTTTTATGAGGTTTAAATGAAAAACCATGCAGAACACTCAAAGAAAAGACAAAAATACAGAATGATACACTTAAGGAATCAAGAATACCATTTGCTACTTGATAATAGTATTATTTCACTAGACAGAAGATATCCCAGGAACTAAATGGTTTCAAAGGTGGTAGAGTACCTGTTAGTATGCCCTGCCCTAAATAGAACTTCCCAGCCATTGAGGAAGATGGTGATGATGAAGATGTAGCTGAGACGAGATACACAGCTACAGTGACTGAGTTGGCCCCTGCCCCACAGAATCACCCACCCACTGTGGAAGATGGTGATGATGAAGGTGTAGTTGAGACAAGATACTCAGCTAGTGGCTAAGTGAGCTCCTGCCCCACAGAAACCCACAACCATTGAGGAAGATAGTGATGATGAAGCTGAAGATGTCAACTGTCCAATGAAAGACTTATGAATCTGAAATCAAACCTGACTAGACTGTATGGATGGTGGTTTAGTCAATTCTAATCCACTTGGTACCTTGACTGTCCCTTCTCGCTCCTCCTGGTTAGTACAGAAATAAAGAATAGAGAGATGGTAGAAGGAATGAATAAAAAAGTGAAATGAAGAGATGACATAGAGAAACAGACAAAACTACAAAGGAAAGACTTTGCTGATACTGTTCACAGACCAACCAGATAACAGATTTTCACTCTGAACAGCTAGACCTATATTTATGGGTAGTCATCTCATTGACACCCCTCAACTTTCTATTGAACTCTTCCACACATGCATACACTCAATCAATAAGATACTGCACATGGCTGAGTGGGAGGGCTCATTTGTATAATGGGGTGATTTTTTCCAGTCTTGGATCATATTAAGACTTACCTCAATGGTTTCTGCCTCTCGTTGGTCTATGGGTAACTCTGTTCGAGTATCAGCAGTGTCCTCTATTTCCCGAGCTCCACTCGTTGATCGGTTTTTACCTTTAGCTTTGAATACACCACCTTCATCTAAAATAACAATCCATGTACATACAAATTTATTCCAAAATCAAAAGACCTTCAGTGTTACAGTGATGGACAATTTGTCCCTTCATAATTCACCCTAATAATAATTTAAAAGTTTGAATGGACAGAAGCTGATCTTCAAATGTCATGCATTGGTTATCAATCCCTCATCAGGATAGATGGTTTAAGAATTGGGAATTATGAGATGATAACATATAGGACACATCTCTGCCTTTGAAATGGTGAATAGCTAAAAAGATTCGCACAAGTGATTTCTTTTTTGGTAAAGCGCTCTTTAATATTGAAAAATAAAATTGTGAAATAAATGGCCATCAAAACATTACGACAGAAAGATTTTGTGATTGATTATCTGGTACAGAACAAGTGAAGAATGGGCTTCCTTTAATCTGAAGGGCCCAGATACAGCCCTAGAGAGAAACATTCACCAATGTTGGAGAGCAACAAAGAATTTGCTTCCAGACAAGTATGGGAGCCTTAAACTATCTATCAGTAAGTGGGCAACATTTGAAGAGCTTATAGGAAAGGGCTTTCATTGACTCATTCCAGTCAAAACAGCCCTAGAAATTTTATGGGAAGTGTTGTGATAAAGTGAAAGTAAGAAAAAGTCCAAATACACAAGTGAACAACAAAGAATTTGCTTGAGAAAGTGACTTTCTGACAGAGCATTCAAATTATCGTTAAAGAGAACAATCCAGACATGCATCATGCAGACAGGGGTTGTACTAACTCCTTTTTTTCGGACCCTTATCCTGCTGCAGTGAGGTGGCGCCATCTTAATAAAAATACAATACATGCTCAAAACAAATTTTCAATGCCAGAAAACGTGGGAACATATCTATCCCAAATGTCTAAAAATACTTTTATGTGATTAAAAATTGGCAGAATATTCCACATGCTATCATGCTAAATATGCATGGCTCGAGATTTTCAAAATGTTCACATCCAGACCTAGTAACTTACAATAAATGGGCCTGGAAGACAGCAGAATTTAACCAAAAATATTTAACATGCAAATTCTGAATGAAACCTCCAAGCTGTTTTGCTATCACACTTGGCAAGTTTTGGTGATTTCCAGCAATTAGAAGGATCGGCATAAGCAAAATTGGAGGATAAACTGCTGGTAATACACCTGCAAATAACAATGACTTCTTTGCCGATCTATCCCATAATGGCAAGTCCTCAACCCACCTTTATCATAGTCCACTTTTTTGACTTTATCCTGTGAACCTCGTTTATGAGCCACAGGTTTAGCATGAAACACCCCATCATCTTCTTTCCTCGTTTGTTGACGACTTTTATATCTGAAAAAATACCAGAAAAAAATGTAACATTTCAAGATAATCTGTTATGGGAGTAGTATATGTGTTTTCTTATATAGCGCATCCAGTTTGATCCGGTTTTTCAGATGGCAGGTATATGTCTTTTCGGATATGACGCATTTCACTTCTGCGCATGCGCAGCTTTTTCAATGCGTCATATCCGAAAAGACACAACTGTTAAAATGTATTATAACAGACTCCCGAAACTGTTAAAAATGTATTATAACAGACTCCCGAAACTGTTAAAAATGTATTATAACAGACTCCCCAAACTGTTAAAAATGTATTATAACAAACTCCCCTCAAACTGTATTATAAATTACCCAAACCACAGACAAGAATCACTAAAAATAATACAGTATAAAATAACCGCATTAAAAATGTCTTTAATTTTAAAACACGAACAAAAAAATTCTCTCATCCCCAAAGTGGCCAATTTTGTCTCAAACAACAAATTTCCTCAGGAGAAGATGCAGTGAAAAGATCTAATGATTCATAACTATCGCTTGAATAGTTTCCTCCTTGTATTAAATCTTTCGTATTAAAAATATATGGTGTTTATTGAACAAATATGTCTTTAATAAATGTCCATCCTCCTAAAACGTATTTCGGTGCGGGAGACATTCAAAAGTCATTGGGTTCTCTTCCTGGATTCCCATGGGCAAAATATCCCGGAGAAAAACATTTTACAAAGAGGGCATTAACGGACGGACAGACATGGGAACAATAACAGAAAGCTGGTTATTAAAACCCTTAGAATTTTGCTTTTCTATTTAGCTGTGAATCATAATCCATTCCCAAAATATCTAAATTTCATTGGCTCATACTCACTTTGTTGTGTAACCCGACTTCGAACTTTTTTCTGAGGCGTAAGAGGACGTAGGATTGGAGTGATCAGGTGTAGAAAATTTACTACTCTTGGTACTTTTATTGGTGGATCTACTTAGAGGTGGTAAATATCTGCAAGAAAAATTCAAACACTTGTACATGACAGCTGTCAATCTTCTTTCTTTTATATGCAAATTTATAAACATCATTTGCAAAAGAGGAGTGGATCTTCCATAATGGGAGGAGCATATCTGATCTGTTAATAGAACTTTCTCATTGATAGGCATTTAGATTTTAGCCTCTACAAAAGGAAAAAGGTGTGGCACTTTATTGGAAGGAGGGATTCAAAAATGATTGACACTTTCTTTTGGTCTAATCTAGTAGGTAATTCTGATGCTTTTGAGCCCAAGATACACAATCCACCCTTGTTAGAAAAGGGGAGGGACTTTTCATTGAAAGGAGGAGTTTGAAAATGATGGACACTTACTTTGTATCTAATCTGGGAGTGGTCATGATGCTTTTAGCACCATGATCTTTATAATCAACATGCCTTAGCTTATCTTGATGAGCACAGGCTACATATTGACCACCATGATGTATTTGATCTGTATACTTGATCCTTGTGCCATCTAATGAATACAATCTGAAGGAAGAAAAATATAAGTATTTCAAAGCAAGCTTCCTGGTTCTCTAGAGCCTTCTATAATAACCTCAGGGGTCTTAATCAAGACGGATCTTTATCTGCCCAAGTCTTTCCAGTTTTGGGCCAGAATGGTTACTGTATAATTGTCTATATAATGCACACCCCATCTTAATCCAAAGTAAATTGGCAGTTCAAAGTTAAAGGTATCATTACTGAGTTGGAGACACAAAATGGTTATTTTCATTGGTCCACAAAAGTGTTGGTATAAAGCATGGATTACCCTTACTTAGTGACTGAGCCTGCCAGTAAAGCTGAAACACGTTCAGCAATAGCATCATAAATAACATCCATATCTTTCTGCATCCAGCTGGTTAGTAGAATTACTCTGGGAGGATTTACACTGTCTCCATTGGGCCATACTCTGATAAAAGAAAGACAAAATGATCTGATATAACTCAAATCTTTGACCAATTAATTGAAACGAGACACACAAAACTCCCCAAAAAATTAAACAAGGAGGCCTTCAATTTTTCCCAATAAAATCAAAGATGCACCACAAAAAACTCAAGTGATTAAAATTTTGCCCAGTAAAATAAATTCTTTTGCCAAAACAGATCAAAATGTAGCACCATCGACTGTGAGTTCAAGTCAACAAATGATGATGATGATGATGATGATGAAGATACTCACTTGATGATCTTGCCTTCAGATTTGATGTACTTGATTTTACCAGACCGCCTGAGTTTAGAATGAGTAACAGGTTCCACCTGAAATGATATCAAAAAAGTTTCATCTCAAATGATCCTTGACCTTTGAAATCCTTATTAAATATATAAAACAACCCCTTTAACCAGTTCAGTTACATCCAAATGTCCCTAGATCCTTCAAAATTCAATATAATGGAAGCATCCACTTTAAAAAAGTTCACTATATAAGCTTATACATCAGTAATTAATGGTTTAATGGACTGTTATAATGGAAATGTTATATTAATAATGGTCTTTATACTACTATTTGCTAGCCCAATCAATAACTTAGCTTACTCTCTGATATTTTCAATATGAAAAGCATTGTGAAGAGGTTTACTAGAAGAGGTTTTATGTGTATCAGGGACACTGATAGCATCAATTCGCACCATTCTTATTTTCATTGAGATATTCTTGCAATACCACTAAAATTAATTGGTTTTTTTATGATTCATTATCCAAAGAAAATGTCAAAAAATCAATATTTACAAGAAAGACCTCCTTTAAGGAATTCCAATAACTAATTAAAAGATCCACAGAGTGAAATGACTGATAAGATAACAATGTACTTCTGTTTTCACAGATAACAAGGTCAAATATCTATTTCCAAGTCATCTTCACAGTGTCAAGCTATTACACACTTCGTACTTATACCTTGACTACAATAGTCACTATTCTTGTATCACATAATGCAGCGATTTGATTGGATTGTACACTAGTGAATACAGCCAATCAGAGACCTTGACAGTAAGACTATGGCTCATTGTTTACAGACACCTTCTGTCGAGCGCTCTGATTGGCTATATACTGGCTTACAATCCAATCAAATTGCTGTATTCTGTAGCTATTGCAGTCAAGGTATAAGACAAAGTTCATAATAGCTTGACATTGTGAAGATGGTTCTATCAGCTTGTGAAGCAAATATTTATACCATTTTAACCATCAGTAATTGAGATGTATCACTATAACAAGTACAAAGCAATATCTGAATGATGTAAAGTAAAATCTAGCCAATTAAAATTATAGGATTATACATCCTAGTGCCCTCTACCTCAGTCTTTATTGACAAGGCATGCAGTGAGCAATGAGAAAAAACATCAAGGACAGTGATGGTATCAAGAATAACACAAATTAAATTGTATTTAGGGTTCTCAGGGCTTTCATCTACTTCGTCTTTTTTTGTATGTGAAGTTTTTAGAATGAATTAACAACTATATTTTACAAGGATAACAAATTAGGTCCACAGGGATCCTTTCCGTCAGCTGGTTCTCGACAAAAACCACTTGGCATTGATCTTTCCCGGATTAAACCGTTCCCATTTACAGCTGGGTCGAATGGCCATTTTTTTATTCTGCACATCCAAGCAAATGAATTCAAATTTTAACACCCAAACCAACTGTGTTACAACCCTTCCTTTTCTAATTGAAATAATCTTTAAAAATCAGCCTTAAGAAATATTCATGAATCATCTCCTAATATATATATATACAGCACAAATCCAGTTGGTCTACATCGCTAAGCAACCTGTAAACAATCACTAGGAACAATAGATCTTATTACTAGGATGAAACTAAGATATTCATACATTATTTACTGAAAACCGAGACAAAAATTCATCTTAAAGGGATTGTAAAGGGGTTTTATATATTTTTTATGTGTGCCAGGGATACTGATAGCATCAATTTCCATCATTCCAATTTTCAATCAGATGTCTGTAGTTCTTGCAATTCCTGTAAAACTCTGTATTTTATGCAATGACTATTGTAGGCAGTAATAGTAGCTTTTGCGATAGTGATGGTATTAATTTTAGTGGAATTGCAAGAGCCACAGACGTCTGACTGGAAATGTTATAGTGCTAATTGATGATATCAGTGTCCTTGATACACATTCAAATTTCATAAAACCTCTTTAAGATGAATTCATTTCTTGGTTCTCAGTTTAAATAACCCTTTACAATCCCTTTAAGATGAATTCATTTCTTGGTTCTCAGTTTAAATAACCCTTTACAATCCCTTTAAGATGAATTCGTTTCTTGGTTCTCAGTTTAAATAACCCTTTACAATCCCTTTAAGATGAATTCATTTCTTGGTTCTCAGTTTAAATAACCCCTTTACAATCCCTTTAAGATGAATTCGTTTCTTGGTTCTCAGTTTAAATAACCCCTTTACAATCCCTTTAAGTTATATCATTCAGTACAATACATTTTTTTAAGGTCAGCCTTTTCTACATCATTATGAAAATCAAGAGTACTCTTTCGACCTACATGAGCAGCAGCATGATGTCTTATACCTACTTGTAGAAAATTATTTATGTAAGACAAACTTGTCCTTTAAAACAATAGAAATTATTCATGCAAGACGAACATGTCCATTAAAACAACATAAATCTATATATAGAGAGATATACTTGTTAGTACAAAGCCATTAATTGACTTAAAATAAACTTCTTGTGTTCTCATGGACCAGTAGGTAATTGAACAATGCCTACAAATATCTATATAAATTAAAGGGACATGGCCCTTTAATCCTTTCACTGGCAGTCTCATTTTGTCTCTTTAACATCTGAAACTACGACAAATTTCTACCGTGTTTCTCTTTAGCAGACAAACCTTGTAAACCTTATCCATATTTAGTGCTTTGAATTATTTTTGTTATGAACTTTGAAGTGATCACATGCTTTGAATGGTTTTGGATATACATTGTCTGGAATACCAGGACAAACAACATGCAATGTGGTGTGCAATGAGGGAAACTGTGTCAGCTGAAATACCTTTCTTTAGATTAACAGCCAAAAAGGGATCTATAACACGCACAGCTTGTAGAACCAAAGAGTATATCCAGTATGTGTATTACCAGTATATATAATAGATTTGCCTAAGGGCCAAAAAGGGATTGTAAACAAACACATAATATGTGCTAAGGTGGGTGAGCTGTCTGGTGTTGTATTATCGATACAGTAGAAAATAGAAGAGGCGAATTGTGTCCACACTGTGTCAGAACCCAGTACCTCATGTGTTCACTTCTGCTATTTTCTACTGTATCTATAATCCAGCACAGTATACGTCTCTTCGTGGCTTAATTCTGGTATAACAAGGTATGAAACTGTTTAAGAAGAGCAATCAAGGGATTAATCTATAAAAGACTGCCATAAAAACAACGTGATGTTCATTCTGCATGCAAGTGATGAAAATTTCATGAAAAATTCAAACCTTGAGTCTATCGTTTCCTGATAAAATTAGAAACAAACAAAAAAAAGATTTAATTTATACAATGAAAGTTTGATGAGTTTTATCAAAGGCTTGTGATTATATTTAAATATCATGAATTTTTTAAAAGGTTTGCATGTTGAGCAACAATTGATGGAAGTGGCACCAGGCAGGGTATGCTTACTCTTCTAGTCTTCTAGACACCTTATACCACTTTTCATTATGATATACTTATTCACTTATGATTGATATACTTCCTCATGTGGTAGTTTTGTGCCAGGCAGGGTATGCTTACTCTTCTTTCTCAAGTGAAAAGTTCATTAGCTGTTAGTACACTTCCAATTTTTGGGAAATTTATACTAAATCTCATTTGATAATATTGGTATATAAAAGTATATACTTTGGTCATAAATGGGTGCCCTGTACACATTTTACAAAAGATATCCATTAAGTGAACAAATATAAAACTAAATAAAAAAAAAATTAAATTAAAATTTGTGAAAATTGTTCACTGCAAACAGTGGTACATTTATATATGAATTTATAACTAAAATTAAAATAAAAAATGAGCAAATTGTTTTGTCTAAATCAGAACTTGTTTTGTCTAAATCAGAACTAGTTTTGTCTAACTTGTTTTGTCTAAATCATGAATTGGTTTGTCTAAATTATGAGTTATGAGTTGTTTTGTCTAGATCAGGACTTGTTTTGTCTAAATCATGAGTTGTTTTGTCTAAATCAAGACTTGTTTTGTCTAAATCTTGAATTGTTTTGTCTAAATCAAGACTTGTTTTGTCTCAATCTTGAATTGTTTTGTCTAAATCATGAATTGTTTTGTCTAAATCTTGAATTGTTTTGTCTAAATCATGAATTGTTTTGTCTAGATCGTGAATTGTTTTGTCTAGATCGTGAATTGTTTTGTCTAAATCATGAATTGTTTTGTCTAAATCTTGAATTGTTTTGTCTAAATCATGAATTGTTTTGTCTAAATTAAGACTCGTTTTGTCTGGATCGTAAAGAAAATGAAACACATAGTGATGTTGTTTAACATTTTAAATTCTTAAAATTAAAAATAAAATATATTTGTGACAAAATTCATTGTATCCGCTAACAAACTAAAAATATCATAAAATTCCACACACACAAAATAAAAAAAATCTCTGCATTTTGTGAAAAGACCTTTACAATAATATTCAAGCCAAATAATGATTGAAATTACCATATTGTCATTATTTAAGATTTCCTGATAAGAAAGAAATTTAATTATAGCATGAGGAAATTAATAAGGGACACGGGTGGCCATTCTCTATTTAATCAACATGCTGATCTGATGCTGTATCCAACCAACCAACCAAATATTTGCCAGTTACAGTTGTCATTCAGAATCAGAAAAAGTTCATATCGAGCTCACTGTGGTAGGGAAGAAAATCCCCCTCTCAAGACAGTACTAAGATACAATTTTTTATTTTTAATACTTCTAAAATGACAGAAAAAATTGAATTCTGAGCTCAAAAGCTTATTATTTATTCAATTCATACTTACATAATAATCCGTATTTCTTTTGTTATTTCGTTTTCGTGGGTTGGGATCGATCTCTGTATATCTGAAAGTAGAGAAATACATTCATTAATTCCCCAAGTCTAATTGATAGAGTTTAATTTCCTCCAACCATATCACTTTTTAACATGACAAATCTACATAGTGTTTGTCTTCAATTAAATTAAAACTTAATGAGTAAAATGCAAATCTAGATGTTTTAGTTCATTTGTTTCCCTGTGCATTTTTACAGATGTTTCACCTCCAAATCTATACTCTGAAAAGATAGTAGTACATGTAGTACTTTACAAAATTGTATCCAACAATATATTCTTCTACAATCAAATAAGTTTGAGATTAGTTAGTTACATAATATCAGTGTCAAACAATCTTTATATATTTGGAGGAATAATAATATAAGGACCAGAAAATCTAGAAAACTGTGGTCAGATCTAGAATGAGTGAAGTAGCCCATGGAAAAAATGAAACTTAATATTCAGAATGATAAGGTTTTTATCAGATTGAATTAAATCAGTCTAATTCTCCCTCAGGAGATTCGCAGGTCTTTATGGCCAAACCCCATTAATTATAGAAAACGGCCTGGTCTAAGTGGAATAACATTAAATATTTAATACAATCCGTTATAAGAGGTCATTAAGCCAAGATTCATCATTATACGATGAAGTCAGATTTCATGAAAGCTGATGGAACTTAATTAAGCTACCCTGATTACTTTTCAGAATGAGAATCTGGCTTTGAGTTAGTATTTAAAGTGCGACTAGAAGTTTCAACACAATCTTCATTCATTTGATTTTCTCATTCATTCATTCATTCATTCATTCATTCATTCATCCAATTATTACACCTTTAATTAAATTCATTCATTCATTCATTCAATCAATTATTACACCTTTAATTAAATTTATTGGTTTTTAATGCATTCAATTCATTCCTTCATCAATAATCAATGATTGATTTTGCCAGGTCAGGTGGAACGAGAGTACATTGTTTTGTTGTTGTCAAAAACAGAGTCTGCCTAACAATTAATTGACGTAAGGGAGTAGGCCTATTCTTTTGGGACACATTAAGATTAAAAATAGATTAGGCCTACAATTTAACTACGGAATATTTTGAAGATACATGCCAACGAATAGTAATTTTGTGTCCAAAAGGAACTTCAAATGTGCTTAAATCACACAATTCATAGTCGATATATAGACTCATGACGTGCTGTTATTGGTTGAAATCAACATCAGCAGTACGCGACCTTGGTATAAATCTGTTTAGATTACGATGGAGAGCAGAAAAAATAACGAAACTAACTAATTGTAACAGATTACTGATATCTTTACCTGTCTAAATCTATGTCCACTATATCTGTGAAGGGAGCATCTTTAGGTAGAATTTGATTGTCTCTGCTTGTTAGGAACATCTGGAATTCTTTTAAGGACAGCGCTGTCCTCCAAAATAATGATATTTAAGATTACAATTAAGTTGTGTATGGACAACTTATTTGTCCAATACTATACTGAATTTTTACAGCTTTCTCAGCCATTAATGTACCTGAATATCCCAAAGAATAACCTTTTTACAAATTTCCAGCGATTGGCTTTAATAAATATTAATAAATAACAACTACCAATTCCAGAACTTAGCTTTCAAAATTATCCAAAATTTTGCTTTAACAATTATCCAAACCTTAGCTTTCAAATTATCCAAAACTTAGCTTTAACAATTATCCAAACCTTAGCTTTCAAATTATCCAAAACTTAGCTTTAACAATTATCCAAAACTTAGCTTTGAAATTATCCAAAAATTAGCTTTCAAATTATCCAAAAAATTAGCTTTCAAATTATCCAACAATTAGCTTTCAAATAATCCGACAATTAGCTTTCATATTATCCAACAATTAGCTTTCAAATTATCCTACAATTAGCTTTCAAATTATCCAACAATTAGCTTTCAAATTATCCTACAATTAGCTTTCAAATTATCCAAACCTTAGCTTTCAAATTATCCAAAACTTAGCTTTAACAATTATCCAAAACTTAGCTTTGAAATTATCCAACAATTAGCTTTCATATTATCCGACAATTAGCTTTCATATTATCCAACAATTAGCTTTCAAATTATCCAACAATTAGCTTTCAAATTATCCAACAATTAGCTTTCAAATTGTCCAACAATTAGCTTTCAAATTATCCAACAATTAGCTTTCAAATTATCCGACAATTAGCTCTAAACACCAGACTTATCACAAAAGCTAATAAAAATTGCCATTTCATTTGAATTCCTAGACATTTAATCCAATTGTAAAAACAAACTGAAACTTGTTTGAAAGAGCATGTCAACTTAGTTGCAATTGTTTCCCACCTTAACGACAAAACGACAATGTATTGTCATCAGCATCAACAAATATCAATGAAAATAAAAAAAAATCCATAGCAACAATCTATAATGTATAAAGTAACATTCCATTTATTGTTCCCATTTGGTTGATCCTTTGGAAAACTTGTTATATGCCTGATTGATGAAGCTTGAAAGAGCTGGAGAGGAAAAAGGCAAGCACCTTGTCATAACAGTGGTGGAGCCAGGTTTACGTCCAAGGGGTGCAGAATATCTGAGATTGCCTGAATTTCTAATCTAGCGGCTACCCCCTCTGCCCCCCCTGTGGCTCCGCCACTGAGTCATTATGATAAAAATAAAGAGGTTTATTAACTTTTTATGTGTATAGGGGACAATTATAGCATCGATTTGCCATATTTTTCATTCAGAATACTGTGATTCATTATACTATATATGCATGTTGAAGACAAGCATGGTATAATGTCGAAGACTACATGCCTGTTGAAGAGAAGAAAAGCATGATGAAAGAGGCTACAGTCAAGAATGGCATGATGTTAAAGACTACATGCATGTTGAAGAGGAGAAAAGCATGATGAAAGAGGCTAAAGCCTAGAATGGCATGATGTTAAAGGCTAGTTTAATTTCGATT
Organism: Lottia gigantea; assembly: GCF_000327385.1. Taxonomy (NCBI): domain Eukaryota; kingdom Metazoa; phylum Mollusca; class Gastropoda; family Lottiidae; genus Lottia; species Lottia gigantea. The sequence goes on from NW_008709425.1 coordinate 26,560, forward strand.
GACACTACCTGAACATGTTTCACATCATTGATTTTCAATACGAAATTAATATACTAGTAAAAATAGTATATTACTTTTATATCCTTAATCCCCACTAATCCCCTTCGACCGCTAGATTAACACGTTTTTTTTTTCATGTAATCCTTTTTTAATAAACAATATCGGTTTTATGTCAGCCATTTTGGAAACACGTTTCCTTATTCAAAGTTAACTTTCAAAGATCAAATGAATGCATGTATGATTTTGTAACCTGCTTTTTTTTATGTGTAATCCATACAATTTCAATGTCCGCCTTCTGGATAAGCTTACATACTTTCTTTTCAGAATTTCTGAAGTTTTCGGGCAAAGATCAAATGAATGCATATATTTCATTTTGTTACTAGGTTTTTTTATGTGATCTCTTACAATTTTTAAGTCCATCATTTTGTAATTTATTTGTAACCTAATTAAGCTAGCGTTCAAATCTAAAATATCAACATTAAACTTGTTCTTTAAGAGACTCGTTCTAATCAGATTAAATAAACCAAGTACTAACAATCCAAACCGCAAAACAAAAGCCAAAAACCAAAAGAACATATTGGTAGCAGCTAATGAACTTTTCACATGAGAAAGTATATCAATCATAAATGAGTGTTTCATAATGAAAAGAAGGGGTGAATAACCTTTTAAAAAAGTGGATCAGCCACTTTAAATACCAATCAATCAACTCATTATTGAAATAGAAATTAAATTGAAACAGACTGATATTGATCTACACATAAAGAAAATGTAACCGTTGAGGTTCAGGTGATGTAACCATTAGCAAAGTTAATAATAGACAAATCCCTGGCTGACTTCAATCAGTTACTGTGGCTGGTATATCTATAGCTGACTCTGGCACGATAGTTCTTTTGTTCTCGAAATGGATGGGAAACTGGGTGATACTTTCAAAAGTGACTGGAACAATTATTAATGGTAGACCGGTACCAGTAACTCAAAGTATGTTTCTCAAAAACTCATATGAATCATAATACAGCTTCTACTATGGTATAATTGGAACTTCCACAGGCCAAGGGGGTCCATGAGTCAATGGTCCATCCCCTCAATACACTACAGTTGGGACAGCAAATAAAAATGGATATGGGGGACTAATTGACCAAAAATCAACTGAAATGACTGAATAAATTATATCTATTCAGAGAGTCCACATATTTGCCCTATCTAAAATTCTTTATTCAAGACTCAAAGATGTCTTAACGCAAGTCAACTCGTTCTAGTTTCAAATAGCAATGTTTGTAAATAATTGTAACATTAAACAATGTTTTAATGTTTACCCAATAACAAAGGTGGGTACTCTAGCGACCCAATGGCTGAAATTTGAGACCCATATCGCTGAATGATCTTGTGAAGGGTCTTGTAAAACTTCCCCAATGGTATAAAATTAGAAATGTCAACAGATCTATGACTGTCTTTTATTACAAAATAAACATAAAAATTATTGCGTTCAATTTGAAATGACATCTACTTGAGAAGTTTATTAGGTATGAAAACTATGGAAAGATCATAAACTTATGGTGATCATAACCACAAAACTTCCACATGAAATCAAAAATGGAGTTATACATCGTACTTTTCTGGATCTAATTTGTCTTAAGAAGGCTGGAAACACAAATTTCTGCTAGGACAGCAGCATTATCTTACTCTTCTTCAATGTCAGAGCCTCTCGTATGGGGTCAGAGCTTCTAGTAAGGTCAGAGCTTCTCTTATGGTCAGAGCTTCTCATATTGATCAGAGATTCTTTTAAGGTCAGAGATTCTCATAGGATCAGAGATTCTCTTAAGGTCAGAGCTCCCAGTGAGATCAGAGCTCCTCGTATGGTCAGAGCTCCTCGCTAGGTCAGAGATTCTCATAAAGTTCAGAGCTCCCAGTGAGATCAGAGCTCTTTGTATGGTCAGAGATTCTCGTTTGGTCAGAGATTCTTGTAAGGTCAGAGATTGTTGCTAGGTCAGAGCTCCTCCTATGGACAGCTTCTCATAAAGTCAGAGCTCATAGTAAGGTCAGAGCTCCTGATATGGTCAGAAATTCTCTGTAAGTCGAAGCTTCTCATAAGGTCAGAGATTCTCGTATGATCAGAGCTCCTCATGAGGTCAGAGATTCTTGTATGGTCAGAGCTCCTCGTATGGTCAGAGCTCCTAATATGGCCAGTGCTTCTTGTATTGTCGGAGATCCTTGTATGGTGAGAGATTATGGTATGGTCCGAGATTCTCGTATGGTCAGAGCTTCTCATATGGTCAGAGCTTATATGGTCAGAGCTTTGAGCTTCACATATCGTTTTTATTCACTTATTGACATAAAGAAAGGCCTAGCTGTTCCTTGTCTATGTGACAACCCCTAAAACTTACCCCAATGGTTTGAAAGCTTCTTGCCCAGCAGCCACATATAATCCGCCCTCTTCCAACTTATCAAAATTGGTCACTCGGTGTCCATGATGGGGGGTGTACACTCGAAACACGGCACCATTCCTTAATTTGAGAGTATTTGTGAGTTCATCCAAAAAGGAATCGAATGTTCGTATACGTTTCTTATTCCAGGTGACGGATCTACCACTGAAATTAACATCTCCATTTCGGTAAAATCTCAAATGAGTGGCATGTTCTAAATCTCGGTTCTCTATCGGTTGCACGTTCGTGGGCCGAGTGTCTGCCATTTTTATTCTCCGACGGTAGAGGACTACCTCTTTCTCGTCGCCTCTCCTTTTCGACTTCTCGGTTGGCTTTCTAGTTTCCAAACGGTCACACGCGATTGAATTTCTCTGTTGCATTGAATTTCTAAATAGAAATAGTTCAATTCGATCTAATCCGATTTGTTTACAATCTAGTGACCTTTGACCTCGTAACTATGGCCGCATACATTGATCGCTCATTACAATGGTCGGCAATTAAAAGCGACCATGGATGTTTCCGTTTGATTTTCTCAGATAAACTTTTCATTCATGAATTAATAATTCTATCTGAAGTCCGTTTCCTTTCATTGATTCGTGTTAAATCGCTGTTTTGAGTCATCGAACATTAATTGGAGAGCCGGCTTAATGAATAAACAATGGTTGCTCCCTATCGAGGGAAAACAGATCAATTACGGACTGAAAATGGAATACAGAACAACCTTTAAGCTGATCTGACTATCATACACGGTTGTTATTTGTCCAATGGATTAACGCTCTCCCTGATCAGCTAAATCCCTTAACCACGATGGCACGGTTAAGATTTGGGACATTGCTGGTGGGGGACGGGCTCATTTAGTACAGTTTTAATATAGCCTCTTCCATTGGGCAGGGAATGAGGACCTTGATGGGGCTCCAACCCAATATATGTTGAGTCTATCGGTGCCAGCCTCCCGGGATTGAGCAATAGAGGGGAAAAAATGAAGGGGAGACAAACTGTTGACATTGAATTTGAATGCGACATCTCTGTGGAAAGGCGCAATCTTCCTGGGCTATGGATCGTCCGAGAGGGTTCTCCCTAAGAGCCTTTTTGAAAAATGTGGTAGAACATAAAGGTCTCTATGCCCCGAGGTCTGATAGTGATCTGGAAGCAAGCCATATCAATAATATATTATATAATAAACATTGAGGGAGCGTGAACTGGGTGTTAATTATTCATCTATTTGTGAACGTTGATACTTATAGAATAAGACTTATATGCTGTTATGACTACAGCTACACGACATCTGTCCAATTAGACCAAGCTATTTGTAAGTTGTGGTAAGGTTGGAGGAAGATATCGAATGTCCAGAGAAAATTGTACTTAAGAGACGTTACGCTATATTCTCTATTTTTACTCGGCATGCATTATCACGTATTTATCCTAATTATAAATCTTTAAAGGGGCAGTGTGTGTTATTTTACGAATATTTAGCAGGGGTTTCCAACCTTCTTTCTATCTATCACCCCAACAGTCTATCAGTCCAACAACCAACCATTGCATTAAGGTTCAAATCGTGCCGACTGACTGAACCAATTATCCCCAATCAATATATATTATTCGGATTTAATTGCAACTGGTATAGAAAGTGATTTTCAACCAATGATAGCTAAGTGTGAAGATTCTACTTTTAGTATAGAGAACTGTTCAACTATATTATATTCAAAGAAAAATTTCTGATCGGGACGCCAAACCTAAACCACAAGTCTGCTTGCTGTGGTTCTTGCAAGGAAAAGGGACTATTTTATTCTCCCATTGCTATATATTTTCTCTGTTAGGAAAATTAGTATTCAAAATCTCGACCAAGAAGTCTGTCGCCAGTTTCAATTTAAGTCGCCATAATAGTCTTATCTATCTACAAATTAGGACAAATCGATCGCTGAGTTCGATTGGTGATCACGTATCAATGAAGAATTAATTAATGCTCTATACCAAAATGTTTGTGTCGACAATAAGGCCCCAAAGTGTATAAAGATTTGTAACAATGGCGGATTATGTCAGATATAACAATTTATATGAATTGATATGTGATATTATTTGATTTGAAGGTAACATTCCGCCTAAAAACAAGAAATTACTACGGTTTTGGTTCATATCTGAATATGGTTCATCTTGAGAGATGCGGGTTCATTGAAATAGATGTGTTTAGGGATACGAGTTGTTTGTCGTCAGGGGTGTGGGTTCATCAAAGAAATGAACGTCCATCTTCAGGGATGTGGGTTCATTGAAACTGATGCAGGTTCATCGAAAGTTATGGAGGTTCATGGAAAGTTATCGAGGTTCATCGAAAGTTATCGAGGTTCATCGAAAGTTATCGAGGTTCATTCAAAGATATGATTTTATCGCAAGCGATGCGTGTTCAACAAGGGGAATGAGAGTTCACCATAAGCTATGTATAGGTTCATCGAAAGAGATGCTGGTTCATCAAAACAACAACTGGTATATAGACTTAAATACTTCAAACGCTGATTTCATTCTGCGAGTGGGTTAACGAACACATCATTTATTTTGATTTAAAACGATAATCCTTGTAACATATCATATCATCAGCTTAAAATACCTGGAAACCTTCCTTTGATCAACTCACGCAGACCCAATTACTTCAATAACTGTTCAAAGCAGTTATAGAAATTACTTCATAATAGATCTATTATGTCATTTTATATTGGAATCGCTAGTTTCTATTACTATGTAATCCCCACATCAAATACACACTTAATGAAGCATTAAAGACATTATTACTTGTAATATTATCAGTGGTCCGGAGTTTTGGAAAGTTAATCACCATTATCAAAATCATTGTAACGGGAGAGTATACCAGTAGGCCTACAACATGTGAGGGGCATGGAACGTATTCCCTCCGCGGACAACCGAGAGAGATATTTGTGCCATAGATTACTTACTATCGTGCTATTGTTCTCAGTTAAAGGGAGATTACTCACTAAAAAGGTGTGCAACGTATTCCTTGCTCGACTGACCGCATAAGTTATTGGTAGAGTTACTTCCCATAGATTACTTATGAAAGGGGGTCGTAGTAGTATAAGGGGGTCGTGCTACCATTTCTTACATGCTCTCAGCTAAAGGGAGACATTGTGAACAGATATGCCACGGATTAGTCCCTCTCCCCACCCCACACCTTAACATCCCCACCCCCGGGGTGGGAGGGTCAAAGCTATTTATCACAGAAACTTTAACCCTTATCAGTTATATTCATACCTACTTGTAGACTTAAAACTTAACTCCCGAGTCCCGAGCAAACACTCCAGCGAGTGGTACTTTGTTGACTTAAAGGATATGAAGACTCAATATAAATTATCTTTCAATACCCCTTGACAATGTGGGTCAATAAAGCCTATTTGTCTTCATTAAGGTCAAATATTCATAAGTTTGTGACGATTGCGACATTTTAAAGGGACAATGCTGTCTAAATTTTCTATTGATCAATTGATAGAGCTCAATTCTAACTGGCTGTACCTCTTTTCAAAATGAAATTACGATGTCCTATAATCAAATACAAAATTCCATGCTTTTCATATCGTATTCGCGTGCGTTGTGTATAGGCATGTTCCACGTCGATTCCTTCCAAAGAAAAACACCCTGACATTGACAATATTTTCAAAGACTTCATAAAATCGATTTTACTAGACTGAAAGAAAACAAATCTGGAAGGAAGAAAATAGTTGCTGACATCATATAGTCTGAAACCCTTTCCTAGCCTCTAATTTCGACAGGCGTGAGAAATTAATCTAGTCAACACAGCTGGGCATGGTTAATATGTCGAAAGTCATACAGGTTCATTGAAAGTGACTCAGGTTCATCGAAAGTGAATAAGGTTCATTGAAAGTGACCCAGGTTCATCGAAAGTGACTAAGGTTCATTGAAAGTGATCCAGGTTCATCGAAAGTGACTCAGGTTCATCGAAAGTTAGTCAGGTTCAACGAAAGTGACTCAGGTTCATCGAAAGTAACTCACTAAGGTTCATTGAAAGTGACCCAGGTTCATCGATAGTGACTCCGGTTCATCGAATGTTAGTCAGGTTCATCGAAAGTAACTCAGGTTCATCGAAAGTAACTAAGGTTCATCGAAAGTGACTCAGGTTCATCGAGAGTGACGCGTTGGTCTGAAGGGATGTGAGTTCATCAGAAGGGATTTGATTTCAACAAAACGGATGAGAGTTCATCACAAGGAATGAGGTTCATCGCAAGGAATGAGAGTGCATCAGAAGGAAATAAGGTTCAACGAAACTAATGTAGGTTCATCGAAAGTGATATGTGTTCGCCATAAAGAATGTAAGTTATCGAAAGTACTTATGTGTTCATTGAAAGAAAATCGGACTATTGCAAATGTAATGGAATGAACTCGGATTGATCGACGATTAAGAGATAGCAGTATTTAAAAAGGATAATAACATGGTGTGTTTGGATATGCCTCACGAAGCTTCCGTTGCTAGGGTAAATACGACCACATTCGTACACTAATTAGGGCGGGGACCGTTTCATTAGACAATAAGATCGGGAACAGGAAAGCAGTTCATTTCTACATAATAGAACCTAATCCCACGAAATCACAAAATAGTTCCAAACTGGTGATTTCAACCTTACTGGAACTAATCTTGGATTCCTGACTTATTTGTTAAAGACAAACCAGAATGTCTGTAATTCCATGGACAGTTAATCTCTTTTTTAATCGGTTTTCAGAAAACCGGTCCTAACCATCTAAAACATGGATAGTCAGGGTTACAGAGAACTGTAGAACTAGATACAATGGTAGTTGGACTTGGTAAAACCAGTCCCTATGGTAGTTTTGCCATATTATGCCAATTTAAGTATATCGGCGCATGCCCCTACTTACATCCTTTGAACTGTGAAATGTAACGTTTATATGCTTTTTATAGACAATTAATGATCATTGCGTAAATATTGAACATTTCATGTTATATTATGTTCCCTTAATTAATCGTAAATATATCATTGAACCAAACTCGGACGAACTCAAACCGTTTTGTGTCCGGTCACGTTTTGCACCAAATATAGCGAATTAATCAAAAAATACACATGGTATTCATATTGTCTATATCATGTTACTATGTTAAAGAGACAGCTAATCAAGTTTAGTCCGGTGCCAATTTCTGGGTGGAATGGAAATGAAGCATGTAGGATAGAACTTGATGATTCAGTTACTAAAAGATTCTGCCAGATGTCACCAGTTGCTATCAGATCCTGCAATAGACCATCAGTTGCTATCAGATCCAACCAGATCCTATCAGTTGCTAAGTTGCTAGCAGTCGTTGATGATTCAGTTGCTATCAGATCCTGCTATAGACCATCAGTTGCTATCAGATCCAACCAGATCCTATCAGTTGCTATGCTGCTAGCAGTCGTTGATGATCCGCTTGCTGACACATTCTGCCAGATGGCACCAGTTGCCACCACTTGATGATCCGGTGTCTCAGATAAGAGTCTGCTATAGTCTGATGTCAACCGGATCTCAACTTTACACGAAAGGATTTCTTTAAAAATCAATTTGATATAATTAGCATATAAATCGATAAAGCTTATTGTTATATCTTCAAATTTCATCACGTTGCTTCACACAATTAAACCATCTCGAATTACTGTTGAAATTTAGTTATAAATAAACAGAATTTAAGTCGAGGGTTGGGTCGGTTTACACCAGAGTCAAAACCAAGTACTAACTACATGTATAATAACTCCACCCTATTTTTAGCAGATCTCTTTATTTGTGACCTCGACCAGTGCTTTACATAGTAGTCTCTATGAACTTCCTCACTCTTATTGCCATGTATTCGGTATATTGCCCAATTACTAAATGAAGTCGTCATGCAGTTCATCTGTAGAAACTTTTAAAATGATAATACGGCGCCCAATTCGTCTACAACTTAAGCGCTGACAACCACAGAGTCGTTTGTAACAAGACCGGTGGTTCCAGTAGATCATTCGCAATTTTGCAAATTCAAATCACTTAAGGTTACACTCATTTACGTTTTCAGATTAAATTTTTAAACGGACGCTTTCTAATCTAAAATCACCCGAATTTATTCATTTCTAAGGTTTCAACCGTTACTTTGTATATTTTTTAACGTACCTTGCCTTCATGGTTCCAGCAAATTTGGATCGGACAACTTAAGTTGTCTGCGCCCTTGTAAAAAGAAAATACACGTCATGTAAAAAATGAAGAAGAACTTACTTGTATGGTCTGAATATTTCGTAACCGCCGACCACGTATTTGGCATTAGGCTGCAGGTCCTGAAATCGTGCCACTCGATGTCCGGAATCGGGGGTGTAAATGTTCCGCACAGCCCCAAACGACGGCTGTATCGACTCCGTTAAATGGTCCAAATAGGATTGAAAATTCGGATTACGTTTTGAATTGTACAGTACTGTTTTGCCACTAAAGTACGCATTGCCGTTGATGTAGTACGTGCTCGGAACGGCTTGTACGCTACCTCGCATGTAGCTTGGCGGCGTTTCGTCCTCCATTTTGAATCTGGATCTAATCCCACTTCACAATCCCAAATCCATACGAGTGTAATCCCAATCGAGCAGTATATTCACACCTTTAAGGCTGATATTCACACCTTTGTGACTGATATTGAACTATCAAGTATCACTTGTGGCCCTAAACTAAATAAATATGTCACATTACAAGTTTCTCATATTCCACTTCAGCTGTATAGCTGCGCTTATCCAGTTCAATCAATTTGTCAAAATTCCATTGTAAAACAGGCATTAATATCCCTTTGTCCAGTCAGAAAAGATGTCCAATTTTCCAATAAACTATCGGTTTCCAATATCTATTCTGTTTTTTAAAGTCTCGATTATGCTTAGCAACGTTTGAATTCCAATTAGTTAAATTGACACTTGATTGATGTGACTGGTTAATCGAAAAGGATGTAATAATTTACAATCTCGTTGCTAGGGAAAACATACATCAATTAGTTTTTTGAATAGAAGAAAACATTTCTAAATACAGTGTACACAATACATATGACGGTTATTTAATCGGGCAAATTGTTGGATATTACGAAATATGTCATTTAAAAGAGATTTAAAAAGTTGTCCCAAAACGCTCTTAAAATCTGTTGTAATTGCTATCAAGAAATTGGAATGGAGTTTTACGTCCAACTTCTACAGTCTAGACTATTAAGAGATCCACCTGCTAAAGTGAAACAAGATATAAGTAGGCCTAATAGTTTCGGACGTGTACTTTGGGGAGGCTGTTAATGGGTAATGTCATTCTGTGGGCAATGGGGCAGATGAAAGGACCCTAACCCTTGTAAACCCAGTCGAGTGGTACCCAGAAATGCTGTTTTTTGTCCCATCCGATCATAAGCCCTACCAGACGTTTTTATTTTGTTCCATGACAGCCTTCTCCGATAACATCACCGCCTATGTTTTTAATTCATTTTCTATAATTACAGAGTCAATAACATAACAGAAGACACAATAGTTGAAATGCGTTTACTGAAGATTTTATCAATGTGGCTCGAGGCAAAACATCGACGTTCTGAATCCTGTGGGACGTGAACACTCGCTCGCTCAGCTCAGTGGTTGAGTGCTTACACATCTCGGCATTATCTTGTTCCATACTATTCGATTGAGGCCAGATCTGGAACAGATGGAACCTGTTAGAACTCTCCTATCGAGCGCCACCCAGTAGAAATTCAGTTGTAATCTCCATATTTCGAAGGCGTAACAAATGCAGCATATCGTTTAGAATCGGCTGACACTTCCCAATTATAATTGCAGAAGATGTCGCTAGCGAAGCCTTTACAAACCAAGCCAAGCTTCGTATCTCAATCCTTGACCATTCCCTACAACCAATGGTTATAGCTCATTGCCTCCAATCAGATCACGGGCAGTACCAAATGCTGCATTCCACACAACTCTCAAACAAGTGTCAATCACCCCACAAACAACCAAACACCGAAAATAGAGACAAATCTAGATGAAATCTCCCTGTCGTACAGAAACACACCTTAGACCCAATCAATGGATCGTGGAATCTCAAAAGAATCAACAAAACTTCTTCAGAGACCAAAACATACTCTTAATCCGGTGCCAAAATCAATCACATCCTGATGTCAATCCTCCACAACTAGGGCTAGGCCTACCACAATTCCGAAACAACTAACCTGTATGCCTACATGTTGGCCTCAACAACCTTGGGTCTATTAAGAGCTAAGATTATCTTTATTTCTGGTCCTCACCAAGACTCTCATCATCACCATTTTAAAACAATAGTTGAAATGTTTGTATAACCACTGTGACGAAATTGGGCAGAAGTACATTGAAAATTCTGCCACAAAACAGTCACAGTAGCCTCCTGTTTACTCATCTGGAACCAACAAATCTATCACCAGAGTCTACCATCCTGAAGTCATTTAATACCTCCATCCTTAACTTGCCACTCTAAGATCCACAAACTCCCTACCAATACTACTCTATAGTCACTAGGTCCATAGACCTGTTACCTTAATTACTACCCTAAGCTCCATAGACCCCTACAACTTTAAAGTCATCAGGCTATAGACCATAACTTACACTCTAAGGTTCATAACCCCATACACACTACTCTAAAGGCCTTGAACCATATCACCATTTTACAACAATACGTAGAAATGTTTGTATAACCACTGTGACCAAATTGGGCAGAAGTACATTGAAAAATCTGCCACAAAACAGTCACAGTAGTCTTTAATGGGCGTCTCCTGTTTACTCATCTGGAACCAACAAATCTATCACTAGAGTCTATCATCCTGAAGTCATTTAATGCCTCCATCCTTAACTTGCCACTCTAAGATCCATAAACTCCCTACCATCACTAGGTCCATAGACCTCCTACCGTTACAACTCCAACGTCACTAGGTCCATAGACCTGTTCCCTTAATTTACTACCCTAAGCTCCATAAACACTATAGCCTTAATTTACTACCATAAGCTCTATAGACCCCTACAACTCTAAAGTCATCAGGCTATAGACCATTAATTGTTTCAGCTGATCTTAAATTCTGTGGTGACAAAATAGAGGCATAAACCACAATGACTAAATTGGACATGAAATTAAATATAACATGCCACAAAATAGTCAAAGCGGTCTTTGCTCCACCATCTCTTCTTTGGTGAATCATCTTATTGGTGGATCATCTTCGTTGGTAGGTGCAATACAATAAAACGGAGCAAAGACCATATTGGAATGAACATCTGTATTAAAATTGAGGTCAATATTTTCAAACCAAACTACAACTTGTATTTGGAAAACAGACCCATCAATTTCAGAAACAAATATCATTGCAATATATTTTCTGTAAAAAACAAAAACTGATTAGTTAAAGGAAAAATATGATTAGTGACAAAGTGACATAATAATTAATAACAATAACAAAAATATACAAATCAGTCAACTGACAGACATAAACAATAATACAACAAAATAAAAATTGACAATCACAAGTGAACACTAACAGACAGTCACAAACAATATACACACACTGGACTGACGGACATTAGTGACCACCAACAGACTTGGTAGTCAAACAATATACACTCATTGGACTGACAGACATGAGTGACCACCAACAGACTCGGCTGTTTAAGTAATATACACCCACTAGACTGACGGACATGAGTGACCACCAATCCACTCCAGATCTAACTAATCTGCACTATCTTCTAATCTTCACTATCTTCTACCATAACTGCAAAATCACAAAAATACAATATGAGTGAACACAAATTTATTTGGCATTTAAAAAATATACTGGACTTACAGACATGAGGGACCACCAGCAGACATGGCGGCTTTGAACACAAAATTTAACAAATCTTCACCATTTCCAACCATATTTTCGCCACACTCTACCATAATCTAAAAAATAAAAACAAATTTGAGTTAACACATTTTAACAATATATCTAATGGTTGGACAAGGGACATACACCAGACTTGGTAGCTTGGAACTCCAATCTTCACAAAATCTTCACCATATTTCCACCACATTACCTACAAAGTAAAAAATTAAAAGTGAACACTAATATATTTTGCATTTAAATGATATATTTCTAATGATTGAGCAAGAGATATTATACATCCACTTGTCCGACAGATGTGAGTGACCACTAAGTTAACATACCACAAAATAGTCAAAGGGGTCTTTACTTTACCATGTTTTCTCTGCTGGATAATCTTATTGGTGGATTATCTTCTTTACTAGGTGCAAAGACCATATTGAAATGAACTAAAAGAATAAACTAGAACTAAAAGAATAAAGACTGGAACTTGAAGAATGAAGACTGGAACTAGTAGAATAAACTGGAACTAGTAGAATGAACTGGAACTTGTAGAATGAAGACTGGAACTAGAAGAATAAACTGGAACTTGAAGAATGAAGACTGGAAATAGAAGAATGAAGACTGGAACTAGTAGAATGAAGACTGGAACTAGAAGAATGAAGACTGGAACTTGAAGAATGAACTGGAACTAGAAGAATAAACTGGAACTTGAAGAATGAAGACTGGAACTAGTAGAATGAAGACTGGAACTAGTAGAATGAAGACTGGACCTAGAAGAATAAACTGGAACTTGAAGAATGAAGACTGGAACTAGTAGAATGAAGACTGGAACTAGTAGAATGAAGACTGGAACTAGTAGAATAAACTGGAACTAGAAGAATGAAGACTGGAACTTGTAGAATGAAGACTGGAACTTGAAGAATGAACTGGAACTTGAAGAATGAAGACTGGAACTAGAAGAATGAAGACTGGAACTTGAAGAATAAACTGGAACTAGAAGAATGAAGACTGGAACTAGAAGAATGAAGACTGGAACTTGAAGAATGAACTGGAACTAAAAGAATGAAGACTGGAAGTAGTAGAATGAACAGGAACTAGTAGAATGAAGACTGGAACTAGAAGAATAAACTGGAACTAGTAGAATGAACTGGAACTAAAAGAATGAAGACTGGAACTAGTAGAATGAAGACTGGAACTAGAAGAATAAACTGGAACTAGAAGAATGAAGACTGGAACTAGTAGAATGAAGACTGGAACTAGTAGAATGAAGACTGGCACTAGAAGAATAAACTGGAACTTGAAGAATGAAGACTGGAACTTGAAGAATAAACTGGAACTAGAAGAATGAAGACTGGCACTAGAAGAATAAACTGGAACTTGTAGAATGAAGACTGGAACTAGTAGAATGAAGACTGGAACTAGTAGAATGAAGACTGGAACTAGTAGAATGAAGACTGGAACTAGTAGAATGAACTGGAACTTGAAGAATGAAGACTGGAACTAGAAGAATGAAGACTGGAACTAGTAGAATGAACTGGAACTTGTAGAATGAAGACTGGAACTAGTAGAATGAAGACTGGAACTAGAAGAATGAAGACTGGAACTAGTAGAATGAAGAATGGAACTAGTAGAATGAAGACTGGAACTAGAAGAATGAACTGGAACTTGAAGAATAAACTGGAACTAGAAGAATAAACTGGAACTAGTAGAATGAACTGGAACTAGAAGAATGAAGACTGGAACTAGTAGAATGAAGACTGGAACTAGAAGAATGAAGACTGGAACTAGTAGAATAAACTGGAACTTGAAGAATAAACTGGAACTAGAAGAATAAACTGGAACTAGTAGAATGAACTGGAACTAAAAGAATGAAGACTGGAACTAGAAGAATGAAGACTGGAACTAGTAGAATAAACT
>NW_008709426.1:0-1142 GCF_000327385.1 Lottia gigantea
AATACATGAACACGCAATAATCCAATTTGTTAGATATATATCATAGAGGCCTATTTTGAAGAGGATGGAGTAAAGATGTTGAAGGACCATAAATTTGGAGTGATGGTAAGGGTCTTGTACGACGCGGACAGAAAGGCGGTAATTTCACATTCAAATACTGATTTTAGGTATAGTTAAGAAAGGAGAGCTGTGTTCATTGTCAATGTCAAGTATATCAAATCAAATCCTCAATTAAATAAGTTGACTCCCTCACAAAGAGATGACAAAAAAATCAAGCTAAATTTTACGTGTGTTATGGCAGTTATTTATCATAAATTTGCGCAGTTACTGTTACGATTGGATAGTCGCTCTCTGAGGATGACCTCTGTGCCGCAGACTGTGCAGGGCAAAGAACACTCATTAGGTGAAATCGAAGAAGTGCAGATAGTCTTTGCAAGCTTTCAGATCGAGCACCAGGTCCGAAGCCTGACTTAATTGTCCGGAGCAATGGTATATGGTGTTAAGTTTCAGGCATGGAATGGTTGGTTGGTTATGTGTATCATTTTTTCCGGGGTGTTGCATCCCCCTCCTTAGTAGCCAAGGGCCTGTCTAGCGCGGAAAGCGTCACATAAATAGGACAGGCCAGAAGGGCACTATCGTTTTTTGAAATAAAAATAGTCTGAATTGTTTGAAATGGCGTTTATAAATGTCCAGAGAGTACTCCTATCCCTTACATGCTTACTTACCCGAAATCATGTATACTGTATTATATTCCACTTCTTTGTGGAATCGTCGCTTCAATTTGAATGACCTGATATTATTTGGGACCACGCATAAGAGAATTAAATGGTCACAATTATATTGTATAGTTATACCAAAGTCTCTTGTCTCCTAAAAGCTTTGGGCTACATTTTGGTATAGTTTCTGTTTCTGGGCTTCCCTTTTCCAATGATGCTTCACCGAGGGATTGATCAGTTGAAAAATGAATACACGAATCGCTAATCAGTAAGCCATTGCCACTCAGTGGTCTCGATTGGTTATGTAATTTTCTGTTAAACAATCGAATCAGTTTTAAACAAATGATAGAAAGGATTCTAATGATAAATTGAGCAAAAAGCCTGAATAGGGTTTAAATTGATGTTGTCTATCGTATGACCAGAACA
>NW_008709426.1:6644-8372 GCF_000327385.1 Lottia gigantea
CAGACATTTTGAAGGTGAATTTCATCCACGAAAAGGCAATGTTTGGTTGTATGTTAGAGTTGAAATTTCATTCATTAAATTTATTGGCAAAATCCGTTTCAAACAAAGTCAAATGGAGCAAATGCTTATCACTTCAAATGATGATTTCATTGATATTTGACTGTGTCGGCTCTTTTGTTGTCGATCAAAGTAGTTAGCTGACCTGTAAAACGATTTCAATCGAGAAAATAATTATTGATTTACGAACCAATTCAAAATCCGCTCGCTGATTATTTGAGTAGGTTTTATTGTTTTCACTGATTTTATTTCTATTACCTGAATTTCTAAAAAGCGAAATCACTAAATTTATTCTGTAGAACAAGTGATAAAGTCAAATAACATTTAAGCATGTAATATTGTCATTAGTTAGGACTTTTATAACCTCACTCAGCATTGATACTATACAATGATATCAATGGTACGATTTTAACACCATTGAATTTACACAAATAACAAAAACTGTTTGAATAAAGATAAAGCTTCAAGTTTTAAATTAATCAGCAATTAGATCATGTAATTGACAAACAAACATAACAAACTTGAAAAGTTGTCCCGACTTAGTGGACGTTTAGGCCATAAAAATAATCACTTTTACAATAATGAGTTGGGTTATATGGCTGAAGCTTTTAGTGGTTACTACATGTATATTAAATAATGGTTGTACATCACCATTGACAAAAGAAAATGTTGATAAATAGCCTTCAGACTCTATAGTGGTAGACTTTATAACTTATTGTTTACCAAAGTAGCTAACGAACAGCACATACTGCTAAGTAGTAACCCAATTTTTCACTTCGAAATAAAGTGGTCGTAGGAGAATAACGTTATTTTGATTTCGGAATGACAAGGTTTGGGCCTCCCAAATGTATAGGCCCAAGGTGAAATTGGTATCGGTGGTCTCAATCGACAAGGTAGTTTTCTACTCTTCATCTTAATGTACTGTTAGGCCATTTTGCTAGTTCTAGTTTTTTTTCTCCCGAATATACAACTTTTTTATCATCTGTTACTCCCAGACATTTTGAAGGTGAATTTTCATCCACGAAAAGGCAATGTTTGGTTGTATGTTAGAGTTGAAATTTCATTCATTAAATTTATTGGCAAAATCCGTTTCAAACAAAGTTCAAATGGAGCAAATGCTTATCACTTCAAATGATGATTTCATTGATATTTGACTGTGTCGGCTCTTTTGTTGTCGATCAAAGTAGTTAGCTGACCTGTAAAACGATTTTAATCGAGAAAATAATTATTGATTTACGAACCAATTCAAAATCCGCTCGCTGATTATTTGAGTAGGTTTTATTGTTTTCACTGATTTTATTTCTATTACCTGAATTTCTAAAAAGCGAAATCACTAAATTTATTCTGTAGAACAAGTGATAAAGTCAAATAACATTTAAGCATGTAATATTGTCATTAGTTAGGACTTTTATAACCTCACTCAGCATTGATACTATACAATGATATCAATGGTACGATTTTAACACCATTGAATTTACACAAATAACAAAAACTGTTTGAATAAAGATAAAGCTTCAAGTTTTAAATTAATCAGCAATTAGATCATGTAATTGACCTGCACAAAATTAATTACAAATTTCAAGTGTTGCATTGATTTTGTAATGTAATTGGTTGTTTTCGTAATACTGTACTGCATTTTCCACAATCATGTGTTCGTACTAATGCAATTTC
>NW_008709427.1:0-2861 GCF_000327385.1 Lottia gigantea
TATATTAATGATATTGCTGGGAATATACCCCAGGGTTTCTAGGTATATTATGTATATATTCTCAGGGAGATTGTATTTTAATGATATTGCTGGGAATATACCCCAGGGTTTCTAGGTATATTATGTATATATTCTCAAGAAAATTGTATTTTAATGATATTGCTGGGAATATACCCCAGGGTTTCTAGGTATATTATGTATATATTTTCAGGGAGATTGTATTTTAATGACATTCCTGGCAATATACCCCAGGGTTTCTAGGTATATTATGTATATATTCTCAGGGAGATTGTATATTAATGATATTGCTGGGAATATACCCCAGGGTTTCTAGGTACATTATGTCTATATTCTCAAGGAGATTGTATATTAATGATATTGCTGGGAATATACCCCAGGGTTTCTAGGTATATTATGTCTATATTCTCAGGGAGATTGTATTTTAATGATATTCCTGGGAATATACCCCAGGGTTTCTAGGTATATTATGTATATATTCTCAAGGAGATTGTATATTAATGATATTGCTGGGAATATACCCCAGGGTTTCTAGGTATATTATGTATATATTCTCAGGGAGATTGTATATTAATGATATTCCTGGGAATATACCCCAGGGTTTCTAGGTATATTATGTATATATTCTCAGGGAGATTGTATTTTAATGATATTGCTGGGAATATACCCCAGGGTTTCTAGGTATACTATGTATATATTCTCAAGGAGATTGTATTTTGATGATATTGCTGGGAATATACCCCAGGGTTTCTAGGTATATTATGTATATATTCTCAAGGAAATTGTATTTTAATGATATTGCTGGGAATATACCCCAGGGTTTCTAGGTATATTATGTATATATTTTCAGGGAGATTGTATTTTAATGACATTGCTGGCAATATACACCAGGGTTTCTAGGTATATTATGTATATATTCTCAGGGAGATTGTATTTTAATGATATTGCTGGGAATATACCCCAGGGTTTCTAGGTATATTATGTATATATTCTCAAGGAAATTGTATTTTAATGATATTGCTGGGAATATACCCCAGGGTTTCTAGGTATATTATGTATATATTCTCAAGGAAATTGTATTTTAATGATATTGCTGGGAATATACCCCAGGGTTTCTAGGTATATTATGTATATATTTTCAGGGAGATTGTATTTTAATGACATTGCTGGCAATATACCCCAGGGTTTCTAGGTATATTATGTATATATTCTCAGGGAGATTGTATATTAATGATATTCCTGGCAATATACCCCAGGGTTTCTAGGGATATTATGTCTATATTCTCAAGGGGATTGTATATTAATGATATTGCTGGGAATATACCCCAGGGTTTCTAGGTATATTATGTATATATTCTCAGGGAGATTGTATATTAATGATATTGCTGGGAATATACCCCAGGGTTTCTAGGTATATTATGTCTATATTCTCAGGGAGATTGTATTTTAATGATATTGCTGGCAATATACCCCAGGGTTTCTAGGTATATTATGTATATATTCTCAGGGAGATTGTATTTTAATGATATTGCTGGCAATATACCCCAGGGTTTCTAGGTATATTATGTCTATATTCTAAGGGAGATTGTATTTTAATGATATTGCTGGGAATATACCCCAGGGTTTCTAGGTATATTATGTATATATTCTCAAGGAGATTGTATATTAATGATATTGCTGGGAATATACCCCAGGGTTTCTAGGTATATTATGTATATATTCTCAGGGAGATTGTATTTTAATGATATTGCTGGGAATATACCCCAGGGTTTCTAGGTATATTATGTATATATTCTCAAGAAAATTGTATTTTAATGATATTGCTGGGAATATACCCCAGGGTTTCTAGGTATATTATGTATATATTCTCAGGGAGATTGTATTTTAATGACATTGCTGGCAATATACCCCAGGGTTTCTAGGTATATTATGTATATATTCTCAGGGAGATTGTATATTAATGATATTGCTGGGAATATACCCCAGGGTTTCTAGGTATATTATGTATATATTCTCAAGGAGATTGTATTTTAATGATATTGCTGGGAATATACCCCAGGGTTTCTAGGTATATTATGTCTATATTCTCAGGGAGATTGTATTTTAATGATATTCCTGGGAATATACCCCAGGGTTTCTAGGTATGTTATGTATATATTCTCAGGGAGATTATATTTTAATGATATTCCTGGCAATATACCCCAGAGTTTCTAGGTTTATTATGTATATATTCTCAGGGAGATTGTATTTAAATGATATTGCTGGGAATATACCCCAGGGTTTCTAGGTATATTATGTATATATGTATCTGTTAAAATAACATTTCTAGAAACCCTGAGATATCTTATGAAAGGGATTTTATAAGATAACAAACCAGACGTCACTGGAGGTTTGAAAGAAAAAATATAATAATGTAATATAGTTTTGCCATATATTTAAGAGTGTGAAATCGATTCAAAAAATAAAATCTAAAACTTTCGACATAACCAGTTACAAATCTTTGGTTTCCTACCAAACAGTTTGTTAAGAGGTGAAGGATGGAAAGCACCAGATTCAATTCAAAAAGAAACAAAAAATGATATACTAGGACCGATAGGCTAAATAGGTGTTTACTAATTTATAATATAAAAAACCTCCAAACTGGAGCATACATTGGCGTAAAACTGAAATTTCGGCATTCTAGATATAAGTAGAAGATATTGTCTATGTCCATGTGCACAGACATAAATACCGTTATACCTTATAACACTTGCACGATAATGTTACGAATCACGAATCACCGGGAAAATATTATAATTCCTTGAGGCATACCTGAACCTAACCGTGAGCCATAGATACGAACC
>NW_008709428.1:0-16573 GCF_000327385.1 Lottia gigantea
ATAATAAATATTATAGATTCTCTTACAACCTCTATTATAGTCAGTATAATAAATATTATAAATTCTCTTACAACCTATATCATAGTCAGTATGATAAATATTATAGATTCTCTTACAACCTATATTATAGTCAGTATAATAAATATTATAAATTTTCTTACAACCTATATTATAGTCAGTATAATAAATATTATAAATTCTCTTACAACCTGTATTATAGTCAGTATGATAAATATTATAAATTCTCTTACAACCTATATTATAGTCAGTATTATAAATATTATAAATTCTCTTACAACCTGTATTATAGTCAGTATAATAAATATTATAAATTCTCTTACAACCTATATTATAGTCAGTATAATAAATATTATAAATTCTCTTACAACCTGTATTATAGTCAGTATAATAAATATTATAAATTCTCTTACAACCTATATTATAGTCAGTATAATAAATATTATAAATTCTCTTACAACCTATATTATAGTCAGTATTATAAATATTATAAATTCTCTTACAACCTGTATTATAGTCAGTATAATAAATATTATAAATTCTCTTACAACCTCTATTATAGTCAGTATAATAAATATTATAAATTCTCTTACAACCTATATTATAGTCAGTATTATAAATATTATAAATTCTCTTACAACCTGTATTATAGTCAGTATAATAAATATTATAGATTCTCTTACAACCTATATTATAGTCAGTATAATAAATATTATAAATTCTATTACAACCTATATTATAGTCAGTATAATAAATATTATAGATTCTCTTACAACCTATATTATAGTCAGTATAATAAATATTATAAATTCTCTTACAACCTATATTATAGTCAGTATAATAAATATTATAAATTCTCTTACAACCTATATTATAGTCAGTATAATAAATATTATAAATTCTCTTACAACCTATATTATAGTCAGTATAATAAATATTATAAATTCTCTTACAACCTGTATTATAGTCAGTATAATAAATATTATAGATTCTCTTACAACCTATATTATAGTCAGTATTATAAATATTATAAATTCTCTTACAACCTGTATTATAGTCAGTATAATAAATATTATAAATTCTTTTACAACCTGTATTATAGTCAATATAATAAATATTATAAATTCTCTTACAACCTATATTATAGTCAGTATAATAAATATTATAGATTCTCTAACAACCCATATTATAGTCAGTATAATAAATATTATAAATTCTCTTACAACCTATATTATAGTCAGTATGATAAATATTATAGATTCTCTTACAACCTATATTATAGTCAGTATTATAAATATTATAAATTCTCTTACCAATTATATTATAGTCAGTATAATAAATATAAAAATTCTCTTACATATATATATAGGTTAATTATTTCATTTTTTATTATTTTTTGTCCACCTGAAATCAGTAAATCAATTATGAGATGTATTTAATACCACGATATATTGCTCTGATGCTCTGAAATTGTAATGCGAGGCTAAACTTAAAGACAGAATATCTAAAATATATATAGATGTAAACTGTGGATGGTTTTATATGTATTCAGAATCTATTGACTGCACCATATTTTCTGATAGTTTTTAATAACCTACCCTACATACTATTTTATATAACTATTTCTCTGATAGACTTTGGAGTGTAAGACCAAACTAAATGATAATATACAATATATATAAATTCAGATAGTTTTATATGTATACAGAATCTATTGACTGCACCATATTTTCTGATAGTTTTTAATAACCATACCCTACATACTATTTTATAGAACTATTTCTCTGATAGACTTTGGAGTGTAAGACCAAACTAAATGACAATATACAATATATATAAATTCAGATAGTTTTATATATATACATAATCTATTGACTGCACCATATTTTCTGATAGTTTTTAATAACCTACCCTACATACTATTTTATACAACTATTTCTCTGATAGACTTTGGAGTGTAAGACCAAACTAAATGACAATATACAATATATATAAATTCAGATAGTTTTATATATATACATAATCTATTGACTGCACCATATTTTCTGATAGTTTTTAATAACCTACCCTACATACTATTTTATACAACTATTTCTCTGATAGACTTTGGAGTGTAAGACCAAACTAAATGACAATATACAATATATATAAATTCAGATAGTTTTATATATATACAGAATCTATTGACTGCACCATATTTTCTGATAGTTTTTAATAACCTACCCTACATACTATTTTATACAACTATTTCTCTGATAGACTTTGGAGTGTAAGACCAAACTAAATGATAATATACAATATATATAAATTCAGATAGTTTTATATATATACAGAATCTATTGATTGCACCATATTTTCTGATAGTTTTTAATAACCTACCCTACATACTATTTTATATAACTATTTCTCTGATAGACTTTGGAGTGTAAGGCCAAACTAAATGATAATATACAATATATATAAATTCAGATAGTTTTATATATATACAGAATCTATTGATTGCACCATATTTTCTGATAGTTTTTAATAACCTATCCTACATACTATTTTATATAACTATTTCTCTGATAGACTTTGGAGTGTAAGGCCAAACTAAATGACAATATACAATATATATAAATTCAGATAGTTTTATATGTATACAGAATCTATTGACTGCACCATATTTTCTGATAGTTTTTAATAACCTACCCTACATACTATTTTATACAACTATTTCTCTGATAGACTTTGGAGTGTAAGGCCAAACTAAATGACAATATACAATATATATAAATTCAGATAGTTTTATATATAAACAGAATCTATTGATTGCACCATATTTTCTGATAGTTTTTAATAACCTACCCTACATACTATTTTATACAACTATTTCTCTGATAGACTTTGTAGTGTAAGACCAAACTAAATGATAATATACAATATATATAAATTCAGATAGTTTTATATATATACAGAATCTATTGATTGCACCATATTTTCTGATAATCGGAGGTGACCTTTGAACATCATTGTTTGTTATAATTTTTAAATGAGAGATCGGACTTTCTTACCATATTCTGTTCTGAATTATTTGATAACATTTATAATAAGCTTGTGTTTAATATCTGACCTGAAAAAATAACTACCCTCGAAACGATGGACAACTGAACGTTAACTTTTATAAAACATCAAAAATACAGGTTAAACCTGATAAACATAGGGCTAGATTTTACTGATTACCTGATTCTGTGGCTACTACAGGGGCTTGTTGAACCAAGTGCACGGGCCACCACCCCTGAGGGAGCCCACGCACCCAGAAAAAAATCAGGAAAGAAACATTACCCAGGGAGAGGGTTCCACCGAACTGAAATCCACTCATCTAGTTGAACCACTGACCTGATAGATTTCAGTTATATAGAAAACTGGAAAACAACTATTCAGATATCATAACTAATTTTCAAATATGCCAAAACATTTTGAAGCCATTTGTTTTTTTTTCTACTGAACGAATCGGGTCATAACACTAACCCAACTAACAGAATATTAAACAGTTTTATTATATCTCTTTAGCTCAGAAAATGTTTACTATTAAGACAAATTTTGTCTGAAATTAAAATTGTTCACATCGTGTATAAACTTACTATATTTATATCAAATTGTTTAAATTTGTGGGTTTCAATAAAGGAGAAAAAGTCAATGAAAAGGTCCTACATTAACATTAAAATGTAAAATATCGAGTTCATCGCTTCATCCTGATGAAAATATACCACACCAACTTCCCGATATCAATCAAGATAATATTGGAATTCGGTGAATTAGACTGTTCAGTACATCACTGTCTGTTACGTGAGATCCCGGATCTTCAAACGTGCAGTAGCCTGAACCTAAGGTAAAATGAATTGCAATTTTTCATTTTACACATTTGACCTCAAATACTCATGGAGACGGACATTTACATTCCAATGGTAGTGGAGTTTTACGTTCTTAGTTTCGGAATCGTATTGGGCCTATTTATATTCAACAGACATTAAACTAACCAAGGTTTGTGCTCTATTTCTGTTCACTTATTGGTTTAATGCCGTTATATTTAAAGATTTTGATGTAAATTGTAAACATCATTAAAACCTATTAACTCAATATGTCACGCTGTCCATTCAACGCCTGCAGTAGATTATATTTGATCAACAACGACACCATTTTGGAAATAAATTGAGGTCACAGAGTTGTTGTTTTTGTTAAAGGAAAACGAGGTCTCAATACGATATCTTGTCGAGTAAATGTGGCAGATTGCCAAAACAAGCTAGCTTGAAACGATAAACAAAACGCGGGTCATGTCTCGTGCAGTCGGTTGTCATAGTAACTATTCAAGGGTAATATATATCTTGTATATTACTATTTCATTACATATGTTTTTCCAAACCCCTGAATAGAGAATCAGTTAGATCAATATAAATTGCCAGATATTCACTGATGTTCACAAACCTGTAGAATTCTGGTAAATGGATATGGAGATTTCCATTGTATTTGGACTTTGACACGTTGACGAGTTGTCCACAATGAAATAAACCAACGGCAATAGCCCACTTGATATTCGATTTTAAAATTAAGCAAATGGAACATATTATGCAATTCCAATCAACCCAGCTATAAATATTATGTGGGAAAAATAAATGCCAAAAGCTTTGACTAAATACCAGTTGGTAGAAATGATCCTCATGAACCTTAGTTATTATCATTGTAAAATCATTATCAAGAGGTTTGAATTGTCCTAAATTGGGTTTTAAAATGTGGAAGAATGGCCACGAATAAACGTTATTTCTACATAGTACAAATTAATAGTCGTATACAAGGAAGTAAACCAGAAATTAATAGAAAATAACTTGTTAAGGTGGTTATTCGACTTTCAGCATAATAAAGTTTACAACGAAAGGCAAGCAAGATATAGGATCTCTTATTCGTTACACTTAACTTTTACTCACATGAAATAAGATAAAGAAAATCTTTACGGCTCATTGACACTCAACAAACTAAATATTTTCTATATTCAAGGGGAGATAATTCATTGAATTTTTCAATTAATATTTAAATTAAATCAATGATCTTATTTTTTTGCTAATTGTTATTAAACTGAATTAAGTAAAGGAATTTAGATTATCTGACAATGTCGACACCAAACACATGCCAACAGCAAAGGATCGAAGTATAAAAATATTGTGGTATCATTTTTCAACAGAAATAAAAAAAGGAACCACAATATTTCAAGTTCATAAAGAAGTCAATAAACTCTTCTCAATATATAGAAATAATTATTATTCTGAATTATTTAGTATATCTATCATTTTTCATACCACTCAACAATCTACAAACTAATCTAAAAATGGCCATCACGAGGAGACTCATATTGGAACTGTTTATGAAATAGGAAAGATTAGCAATCGTACAATATTAGATATTCTATAATCTGCTGAGTTTACCAGCTCAGTCGCAGGGTGGAATCGGGTGTTCGGAAGGTAGAACATGGCTATGCTTACCGGAAATTACGTTATTACAACTCGATGCGAAGGGGAAAACTGTAAGGCTTGCTTCCAGTTGTCAAAAATAAATGTGTATTTTCATATGCTACAATACCAAGCTGGGTGCGGTTTCCAGTCCTTATCATTTACACAATTACACAATTACAAGCATAAAACATATTTCAATTACATGTATTTCTTTAACAACTAAATATATAAAGACAAATCCAGAAAGGCATCATTATATCTTAGCATTCATATGGAGCCAGTATGACGTCATCAATACCAACAGTATTTCCAGAAACTCCACCAAGGATGGCTTTGAACAGAAACTGTAAGATAAAACAAGATATTTTATTAGTATCCAGTGTTAAACGTCGGAATGTCTTTGATAATTTGATTACACTTCGTGCATGTTGGGGTGTGTTATTTCATTCTTTGTTGTATGAACTCGACCGACCGAAAATGTGTATTTTTTGTGACGATAGTTATTAATATGATATAGACATTATTAAAATAGTCGACACTCCTTGAAATACCATCGGTTAGTTATCTATTTCTGACACGTATTATCATTCTATAAATCAATATCTAGTCGTGTTACTGTATATCAATTTACCCAACTTTAAATATCGCATTATGACACTCGTTATTCATCTTTTTATTCAGTATTCAGTATTCATTATGACACTCGTTATTCATCTTTTTATTCAGTATTCAGTATTCATTATGACACTCGTTATTCATCTTTTTATTCAGTATTCAGTATTCATTATGACACTCGTTATTCATCTTTTTATTCAGTATTCAGTATTCATTATGACTGGTATATACAGGCAAATACAGGCAAATATTCTATAAGAATCAACCTTCACACAAGATTACAAGAATTTACCACGTGGTTATTAGACTTATTTTATTATTTCAATACATGAACGTGACTTTGTCTCGAAACTGAGTCTTCTTACGTATTTGACTTAAAATAAAACGACCTTTGTACTTATGGTAAACCTTTTTACCACCGAATACGTCGTCTATTGTGATGAATATTTTTGAAATATTTGAATTAATATAACGTTTTGAAAAGGTTAAGAAAAGAGAAATATCTTTATTCTTGTTTGAATTTTCTCACTCAGAAGAATTGGTAACGTTAATTTGTATAAATATGGTGAATTACCAGCTTATTTTAATATAATTTTTATTATGTTTTAAAATTGCACGTAAATTATTATCAAAATTAAAAAAACAAAACAACTGGCTGTGTTTGTTCAGTTTCAAATTGTGTTAGTAGCAAGGAAAACTGCTAATTCGTTCACAGATTTGATCAGAGTTCCGGGGGTATAAAATACTTATGACGTTGTCAAAGTTAAAAAAATCTTGTAAGAAAATTGAGGAGAAATAGACAGAAAATAATCATTTCGTATTTAGATAAAAACATATTATCATATTGAGTGTATCTAAATACATGTATATTTCTGTAATCTAAATATGTGCTTTGCCAGTCGACAGAGAGTTTTTAAACATTCAATTGGTGGTTCTCCATTAAAAGCGACTATAAACAACGTTGACCCACACTCAAACAGAACGACGTTTTGTCTCGACCTGGAACACTGACAAAACCGGATTATAAAACTATTGATGAAGAATCTATGATATTCTTACTTGAACTTCCTTTTGGAGAGGAAGTAACGAGACGTTTATATTAATCTCAGTCCAACCTTGGTTCACCATTTCTTTCTTACTCTCCCACGTCTGGTATTTATCACCTCCTTTCTGCTTCACAAATAACTTAGTGACGTCACTTCCTGTCAGTTTGTATCTAAAACTGAGGCAGAGTTTGGGACTGGTGACTGTGTAACATCTTGATAAAACGTATTTATTTTGATCTAGTGTATCTGTTGCATTAGTTTGTAGAAATCGATCTATAAAGGATAGATTCATGTATCAATTAATGAGGTTTTATTTCTGGTCTCTTGCTATGGGAACACGAACAATAGCCTCAATGTAATTAAGTTTAAACAAAGATATTTTCTACCAAAGGCCTGCTCCAAAAGTAGTATTTCTCGTGTATAACACAAGGGTACGTAGATTTTGTCTGCCTGGAAGTGGTACTTACTTAAATCTCCGGTAGTAGAATTGACTATTTTCCATTCCATAAGAGTGCTGTTTCCATGGAAATTGCATAAATTCTCAGAGAAGTCACAAATATAGGATATCGGTTCTGGATAGCCTGAAATAAGAGGTGGGACTGGAAGTTGATTGTGCAGTGCCGCATGGCGGAGCCTACTTTTCCCCCAGAGTCTGATGATGTTTAACAATAACACCTGCCGGTTTTGCGCCCAAAATGACATATTTCTTGGTATTTCCTAGCACCCCGAACTCGACAACAATTTTTAAATGAATAATACGTCAATACGATTTTATTTTTGATGGGTACAGCTTCTTACCTTTAGCTACCATCTCCTGAAAAAGAAAAAAAGAGAGGTAAACAGGAAAGTTATGATGAAAGTTAGATTAATGTAACTTGTAGTTCAGATGTAAAACGATTCACTGTCAGTATAAGAATATTTGGTATTTGCGAATGATCGTTAATCGTTAGTGATATAAAGTGATCAAAAAGAGTATTTGAATAAGAAAATTAATTGGAAACAAATGTGAACTGTCGTCAAATTAATTTCTACGTGGTTTTATAAACTTACCGAGTACACAACTGCAATGCAGCAGAATAAAATTAGAGTTCTCATCATGCTGATACTCCTATATCCTTACTGTTAACAGGTGCAATCCCCTTCCTTTACTAAATTCAAAATGTAACAACACCAAAAGACCTTTGTTATCTCTGAATTTATTATTTGTTTTTAGATAACTGTATAACATAGGACCCAATAATGGAAAATTCCACCGCTACTAAGATAAAAACATGCAGGGGGTGATTTAATTTATTTATTTCATATTAAATAATGATAACTTTAAAACGTTATCTAAAATCTTATTAACTTTCTGAAAACTCAAGAGACTGTAGAGAAAATCTGGTTATTTGCTTTGATACAATTTAATTGTTAATGTAAGAGATTGATTTGTCAAGTGTATAAACTATGATATTATATTTCTAAAAAACTGCAGTTATTGCTTGAAGCGTTTTAGCAACAGAGACATGTTGTAAAGTTTGCTGTCATAATGATATTAAGATGACAACTGTTAAAGTTCTGATATATTGTATATTCTAATAATTAAATATTTCAAATTACCTCCCCTGGAATTGAAACGTTTTTCTCATTTCTCATTTATCGCTTATAAAATTGACATGGAATTCTTTATTCAGATAGAAAATTAATTGAATATGATGTCTGTAGTAAATATTATAAATATATTAAATATGATGTCTTTAGTAAATATATTAAATATGATGTCTGTAGTAAATATTATAAATATATTAAATATGATGTCTGTAGTAAATATTATAAATATATTAAATATGATGTCTTTAGTAAATATATTAAATATGATGTCTGTAGTAAATATTATAAATATATTAAATATGATGTCTGTAGTAAATATTATAAATATATTAAATATGATGTGTGTAGTAAATATTATAAATATATTACATATGATGTCTGTAGTAAATATGAATAATTGATATTAGTTTAATAATTGAATTCCAGTATTAAATATTCAATTTGAGTGATATAATACTATTTAAATCTACAACTATTTCGTATGATAAGAAAATCTATCGCAATTTTAGGTGTATGAGTGGCAGGAATAACAGCTCTATTTAAGGACAAACTTGAAGAAATAAAACAATACATCAAAGTATACATCATTTATATTTTAATAATTTTTATGGAATTATGGAGGGGCTGGTGTAGGGGCAGGTACATTCATGAGGGGTGAATCCAGCTCCTGTTGGGGGGCAGTAGGACTGGGGGTGTAGGATGATATCTTCATTGATAACTGCTGATAAACACTCAGAGATGCCTCACTTTGCTGAAATAATGAAAATAATAATAATAATAATATTTATAAAAACAATTATAAATTTATAATGATAATGATAAGAAATAAATAAATACCCAATTTCAGTTGATATCAATAATCAAAAATAAATAAATAAATTCATAAAGGACAAACAAAGGTATCAGAGCTCATCACACCCAAACTAACACTAGTTTAAAGACCTTTCACTCAAATCTATACAACTGCTAACTGTGGTCATATAGTGAAGAGAATTCAGGTGTCAAGTGTTATTTTGTTTTGTAGAGAGTCAGCGTTAAAAAACCAAGAAATAAAATATTATATACCTCATTTGATGGTTTAATGGTGGTCATGACTCTATCTAATCGAACTGGTGATATCTTATGATGAACATACCATAACACTCGTAATAAATGTCTTAATACACTCTCTCGTGATACTGCTGGCTGCAAACATATAATTATATTATCTTCACTAGTGGTAATTAGATACAATAACAATTATATAATACACAGGTAGTGTGAATACAAAGAGTTGAAGGGGAAGAATCTCTAGCTAGAAAAATCTAAACCATCTAATTTCAAGTCTGTAGTAAATTCATAAAACAAGTTCTCTCTACCAATAATATATGACATTTATTGTCAAGTTAATTTATAACATAAAATCAATAGTGGGATCAAAAACAGTATTCATTAATATTTCAACAAGGTTGTACTTTTAGATACTTTCTTTCCACCTAAGTGCTGTGAATTTTTAATTAAGGAGAAATGAAAGAGCAATACTATTACTACCTACCAATAGAAAATCATCTAAAACAACAGAGGTGAAATCTTCATAAGCAAATTCTTCAGGCATTTGAATCAAGTAGGAGATAAACGGATGAAGAAACGTGTCTTCATAAGCTCGGTCGTTTTCACAATGCATCAAAGTTGGTATGATTTGACAGGCAGCGATTCGATCCTTTAATCTGAGGGCTTGTAAAGAATAGTACATAGCCAATAAACTGGCTATAGAGCTATCAATAATATACTCAGCATATAGCTCTGATGGTAATCTAACTGGTAGGTTAGCAGGGTTAAAATCCTCAGATAACCTCGAGGCTGTGACTCTAATCTGATCATCAACTATCATACCAACTATCATTGGTATAAACTTGGTAAATAAAGATGCATCCTGAAAAATACAAATTTGTTTAAATCATGAAAACAGGCGTAAATATCAACTACATGGCTTGGAATTCATTTCCATTTTGATTGAAGCATAACTATCTGAATATATCTAAATATTTTCAGAATTTCAATTAGTTTTTAATTTTTATTAGCCTAATGAAGATAGTCTTAGCCTTGCAGTATGCAATGAGGGATACTACAATATTGACCTACACTGATTCTCCAGGTAAGAACGTTCTCCCCATAATAGGGTAGAGCCAGTACAGAATAAAACTTTCATTAACTTACTTACTCTATAGAGCCATCACAGAATAAAACTTTCATTAACTTACTTACTCTATAGAGACATCACAGAATAAAACTTTCATTAACTTACTTACTCTATAGATTCATCACAGAATAAAACTTTCATTAACTTACTTACTCTATAGATTCATCACAGAATAAAACTTTCATTAACTTACTTACTCTATAGAGACATCACAGAATAAAACTTTCACTAACTTACTTACTCTATAGAGACATCACAGAATAAAACTTTCATTAACTTACTTACTCTATAGAGCCATCACAGAATAAAACTTTCATTAACTTACTTACTCTATAGAGACACCACAGAATACAACTTTCATTAACTTACTTACTCTATAGAGCCACCACAGAATAAAACTTTCATTAACTTACTTACTCTATAGAGCCATCACAGAATAAAACTTTCATTAACTTACTTACTCTATAGAGACATCACAGAATAAAACTTTCATTAACTTACTTACTCTATAGAGACATCACAGAATAAAACTTTCATTAACTTACTTACTCTATAGAGCCACCACAGAATAAAACTTTCATTAACTTACTTACTCTATAGAGACATCACAGAATAAAACTTTCATTAACTTACTTACTCTATAGAGCCATCACAGAATAAAACTTTCAGTATCGTATAATATCCTGTGTATAATAAATGAATTATTCTTACCAATTTGGGTTCTTTAAAACATTGGCTATCAATCATGTTCCAGGCACCAAGGCCCAGTGCCATCATTCGAATTAACAATTGAAGATCTATGTTCTCCTGAAATGAATTTTAATCAGTTTAATCTGATAATGATATGATTTGAGTGTAGAGTATATCATTTGAGTATAGAGTATATGATTTGAGTATAGAGTATATGATTTGAGTATAGAGTATATTATTTGAGTGTAGAGTATATGATTTGAGTATAGAGTATATGATTTGAGTGTAGAGTATATTATTTGAGTGTAGAGTATATTATTTGAGTGTGGTTACACACTATTTATATTTGGTCTTATATATTTCCTTTTTATTTGTGAACAATCAGGAAAATGATTTTATTGTAAAAGCCTGTATTAATGATGAATGAATAATGAATAAGTAATGAATAAGTATTGAATAAGTAATGAATAAGTATTGAATAAATAATGAATGAATAATGAAAACAATAATAAAACTCACCCTGGGTAGAGTGTCCGTGTTGACACAATGTTGTAAAACTTTCATAGTTGATAGAGAAATTGTATTCAGGGCAAACGGATCACATAATATCATAGACAAATCACTGTAAGAGAAATTGTTATTTCAAACAATAACACATCAATAATCATTTGGATTTAACGCATTCCATGGTATTCCTTGGATTTAACGCATTCCATGGTATTCCTTGGATTTAACGCATTCCATGGTATAAAATTTGTGACAGAATTCATGTAGTGGGGCCATAATATTTAAAAGTTATTTGATAGAGATATCATTTCTATCTTTAAACAGTAAAAACAAATTTCTCTATGTATTATAAACATTACTACTGATGATCAAAGATTAATAAAATGACTTTCTTTTCCTTACCCCAAAACAAATTCCTGACCTTTCTTAAGACCATCTAAAAAACCTTGAAGTTCTCTGGCCCTGTTAGCATTTACTAGTCTTTCTCTGATACAAGCGTCTACACACCAAGTGAATTTATGACATGGATCAACAGAACAAATCTCATTGACTTCCAAATCATGGATGGCCATCAACAACTCAGCTCGTAATGTGCAGTAATGAGTATTTCTAGTTCGTAAAAATAAAGTTCTTAAAAACTGTAAGACCATGTCATATAATTTTACATTTTTGCCGATCATGTGAACGAGTTTTTGAACAACTTCCCCTTGTCGTCGTGCTTTCGGCATTGGAACGTAAAATGTTAAAGAATTATTTTCATGGCTCAGTAGAGATGAATCTTTTTCTCGAATATACTGAGACAAAAGAGGTGAGACTTCATCACCAAATAAAGATTGATTGTCTTGCCATATTTGTCGTTTGACTTCAGTAGCAGCCTCTGAATATAGTTCTTTATCTTCAAAAATAATTTTCAGATATTCTGGTTTGATTTCTGGTAGATATTTTAAGATACACATCACAACTGGTCGCACAGTTTTTAACTTTATGACTGGAAAACTTTTCTCCAGTAAAGATTCAAGTTTTTTAAATCTGTCATCACCACCCTCAGTAGCTAATAACCTAATATGATTGGTCAATTTATCTATCATCTGTTCCAAGATTGATGTATGAAATTCAAAACGCTTGATTCCATGAAGATCTAAAAATGGTAAAGCAGGTTTTAAAGATGGTAAAAGGATTCCATTCTCATTTTGAAATTCTTCAATAGCTGCTAACGGATCAGAACAGTTAGTTAAAGCTTCTCTTAAATCAGCACCTCCAGGAATACCCAGTTTATCTAAACCAGCCATCTTTCTTAACATCAACACCTGCAAATAGATAAATAAAAATTTCAAAAAATTCTAAATTTAATTTGTTATTGAGAGTCAGTGTAAAAAAAATCAAATTTTCAACCTAAACACAGTTTACAATTCTCACTACTACTATTTAAGAGTATATACAAAAAATGATGCTAATATTACATTGAATTCCCTTTCTATATAAACTGATGAATTGAACGCAGGTTGGTTGTCAACATTAACTAAAGAGAAAGGTGTATAATGAGTTTTAAAGATGCTAACAAAATAATTAATTTTACTTGTTTTTGTATGTCTTCGCCACTTCCGCTTCTCTTCTGGGAGGCTTTAACTATTTTCATACACAGAAGTTTACTGCTAAAGGGACGTAACCGATAATCAATAAAATTTACTTCAGACCACAGTTAATTTACAGTTCTTGAAGTTTGCTAGTCTCTCCATGGCGATATCTCGTTTCACAAGGAAGTTTATCAGAGAAAATTACGGAATAAACTGGTAACCTGATGTGTTGGATAAGATGGAATAGGGACCAGTTTAATAACGAGATAAATTCAAACACAAAGCCATATTATTTACATTCTTTCTGACGAGGACTATAGTTGGCTGTATTTGATAGCGTATAATCCAATTAAATCACTGTATCTAGAAACATCCATAAAACGAGAGTCAAGTTATAAGATGTCGTATTTTAGCTTGACATTGTGAATATAGATATCAATTAACAGCCTGCAAGTTGACATATTACAATAGGCTTACTTTTATCTTTATTTATATCAATTTAGCTATATAATCAGACAAACATACAGAATCTGATTTAAGCGACATTTTAATCAAAAATCGACAGTAACTCTGAGAAATTCTCCACGGCAAAAAACCAAAACAGTAAGAAATGTTGAAATACAGATGTGACGTCACTCTTTGATCTCGGCGTACCGTTATCTAACATAATGAAACTGGCAAACGACTGGCAAATATCCAGTATTGACATTAATAATGGACTCTGAATATTGGACTCTTGTTACTCTGCCAAGTACAGCAATAAGAAAATAATAGTCTGGAACTCCAACAGGTATATATTTTATATTTTCCTGACGGGACATTTTAAAAGATTGTCTGTATTGTTACCTATATTACAGCACGTGCCCCAGTAGATGTAATTGTTTGTAAACTGTATTTTAACTTGGTTAATGGTCGAAAGCTTGAATGATTGCCTTAATGGGTGGATGGTGGTCGGAAAGCAAACGTATCTATACTGATGGTTTACATAACCCAGATGATGGTACAACGGGTCTGGGATCTACGTCCCCTCGAGCACCACAAGAATTAGCAAGCGATTGCCCAATAACTGCTCAGTGTACACCTCAGAGATGCTTGCAATCCTTTATGCGGTGAAATATTCCACTGGCCACTATCATTCAAATTATGTAGTACTAAGCGACTCTCTAAGTAGCCTGACATCGATACTCAACAATTCCCAAGCGGAGCTAGTGGATGAAATCAGACAAGCGTGCTCAATTGTACATAGTCATGGCAAATCAATCGAATTGGCATACAAGGGAACGAAATTGCAGATGAACTCGCAAGACTAAGAGATTGACCGGAAAGACTACAGTCGGAAATAAGAAGAATGATCACAAAAAGCATCAAATCAACATGGGAGGCAACTCTCATAGATCCTAATGCATTCCGCTTCCGATTAAACGATAGAATTAGTAGTAAAGTGTTTTTACACCACCCCAATCGACAGATCTGTTGAACAGTCGCCCGTCCGAGAATGGTGGGTGAGGTACGAAATCACAAATACGAACTAAAGCTATGTCCCTGTGGTGAAGCTGGCACCGCAGCAACTAAGGTAATTAAGGAAATCGCTGGTTGAGATAATGAAAAGATAGAGGCTGTATTACACCTTGATGAATATTCTGTCCCATACGGGGGAGGGTATGTCAACAATCTGTGAGACAGTTTATAATTTTCCGAGTGAGTCACGAATGATCACATAAAGTAGCACATCAGAAGAGCGCCCTGCTTCTCTGTAGGTGTGGCGATCATTGGGGACTTAGTCCTCGATAGATCATCAAGAAGAATCACAGAAGAAGAACGCAGTATCAAGACTACAGAATAAGAATCAGAAGAAACCATCGGAGCAACCCGTTCCCTACTCAACGTCTGCGTTGAAGTGATCACCCTTCACGAAACAAAATGATTCCTCTTTCATAAAACAAAGTGATCCCACCTTCCCTTAACAGAGCTTGTAGAAATCTATACTATTTAGGAAAAATAACTAGTGTCTAAATTTCAAGGTTGATAACTAGTCTCTAGAAATGTCTTTTAAGACAATACTAATTGTTGCAGTTCAAAGAAGGTAAACTAGTCTATAAAACTTAATTTTTAATATCTAAGATAGGTAACTAGTCATTAAAGGTAATTAATTTTACCTATTTGATGGAGGTAAGTAGTCGTTTTGTAAATTGGTGTGATCTGTTTGTATATGGGTGTAATTCGGCAAGTTATCACTATGTAATTGCTCAGTAATCCTTTTTCTGCGATAAAAAACGTGACACATTACAGATGGTTACTCATCGGTGACCAACCACTTTGTAATTGGTAAATAATCACTTTGTGATTAATCACTTTATAATCGGAGAGTAATCACTTAATAATCGGGAAATAATTACTTTGTATTTGGTGAGTATTCCCGTTTTTTTACCGGTGAGTAATCACTTTGTAATTAGTGAGTAATCCTCTTTTTTAACGGTGAGTAATCCCCCTTTTTATTACCGGTAAGTAATCCCCCTTTTTATTATCAGTAAGTAATCCCTCTTTTTATTATCGGTAAGTAATCCCCCTTTTTATTATCGGTAAGTAATCCCCCTTTTTATTATCGGTAAGTAATCCCCCTTTTTATTATCGGTAAGTAATCCCTCTTTTTATTATCGGTGAGTAATCCCCCTTTTTATTATCGGTAAGTAATCCCTCTTTTTATTATCGGTAAGTAATCCCTCTTTTTATTATCGGTGAGTAATCCCTCTTTTTATTATCGGTGAGTAATCCCCCTCTTTATTATCGGTAAGTAATCCCTCTTTTTATTATCGGTGAGTAATCCCTCTTTTTATTATCGGTAAGTAATCCCCCTTTTTATTATCGGTAAGT
>NW_008709428.1:16623-17484 GCF_000327385.1 Lottia gigantea
GGAGTGTAAGACCAAACTAAATGATAATATACAATATATATAAATTCAGATAGTTTTATATGTATACAGAATCTATTGACTGCACCATATTTTCTGATAGTTTTTAATAACCATACCCTACATACTATTTTATAGAACTATTTCTCTGATAGACTTTGGAGTGTAAGACCAAACTAAATGACAATATACAATATATATAAATTCAGATAGTTTTATATATAAACAGAATCTATTGAGTGCACCATATTTTCTGATAGTTTTTAATAACCTACCCTACATACTATTTTATACAACTATTTCTCTGATAGACTTTGGAATGTAAGACCAAACTAAATGACAATATACAATATATATAAATTCAGATAGTTTTATATATATACAGAATCTATTGACTGCACCATATTTTCTGATAGTTTTTAATAACCTACCCTACATACTATTTTATACAACTATTTCTCTGATAGACTTTGGAGTGTAAGACCAAACTAAATGACAATATACAATATATATAAATTCAGATAGTTTTATATATATACATAATCTATTGACTGCACCATATTTTCTGATAGTTTTTAATAACCTACCCTACATACTATTTTATACAACTATTTCTCTGATAGACTTTGGAGTGTAAGACCAAACTAAATGACAATATACAATATATATAAATTCAGATAGTTTTATATATATACATAATCTATTGACTGCACCATATTTTCTGATAGTTTTTAATAACCTACCCTACATACTATTTTATACAACTATTTCTCTGATAGACTTTGGAGTGTAAGACCAAACTAAATGACAATATACAATATATATAAATTCAGATAGTTTTATATATATACAGAATCTATTGAC
>NW_008709428.1:23300-24532 GCF_000327385.1 Lottia gigantea
ACTTACCGAGTACACAACTGCAATGCAGCAGAATAAAATTAGAGTTCTCATCATGCTGATACTCCTATATCCTTACTGTTAACAGGTGCAATCCCCTTCCTTTACTAAATTCAAAATGTAACAACACCAAAAGACCTTTGTTATCTCTGAATTTATTATTTGTTTTTAGATAACTGTATAACATAGGACCCAATAATGGAAAATTCCACCGCTACTAAGATAAAAACATGCAGGGGGTGATTTAATTTATTTATTTCATATTAAATAATGATAACTTTAAAACGTTATCTAAAATCTTATTAACTTTCTGAAAACTCAAGAGACTGTAGAGAAAATCAGGTTATTTGCTTTGATACAATTTAATTGTTAATGTAAGAGATTGATTTGTCAAGTGTATAAACTATGATATTATATTTCTAAAAAACTGCAGTTATTGCTTGAAGCGTTTTAGCAACAGAGACATGTTGTAAAGTTTGCTGTCATAATGATATTAAGATGACAACTGTTAAAGTTCTGATATATTGTATATTCTAATAATTAAATATTTCAAATTACCTCCCCTGGAATTGAAACGTTTTTCTCATTTCTCATTTATCGCTTATAAAATTGACATGGAATTCTTTATTCAGATAGAAAATTAATTGAATATGATGTCTGTAGTAAATATTATAAATATATTAAATATGATGTCTTTAGTAAATATATTAAATATGATGTCTGTAGTAAATATTATAAATATATTAAATATGATGTCTGTAGTAAATATTATAAATATATTAAATATGATGTGTGTAGTAAATATTATAAATATATTACATATGATGTCTGTAGTAAATATGAATAATTGATATTAGTTTAATAATTGAATTCCAGTATTAAATATTCAATTTGAGTGATATAATACTATTTAAATCTACAACTATTTCGTATGATAAGAAAATCTATCGCAATTTTAGGTGTATGAGTGGCAGGAATAACAGCTCTATTTAAGGACAAACTTGAAGAAATAAAACAATACATCAAAGTATACATCATTTATATTTTAATAATTTTTATGGAATTATGGAGGGGCTGGTGTAGGGGCAGGTACATTCATGAGGGGTGAATCCAGCTCCTGTTGNGGGGCAGTAGGACTGGGGGTGTAGGATGATATCTTCATTGATAACTGCTGATAAACACTCAGAGATGCCTCACTTTGCTGANATAATGAAAATAATAATAATAATAATATT
>NW_008709428.1:24963-26380 GCF_000327385.1 Lottia gigantea
TACACAGGTAGTGTGAATACAAAGAGTTGAAGGGGAAGAATCTCTAGCTAGAAAAATCTAAACCATCTAATTTCAAGTCTGTAGTAAATTCATAAAACAAGTTCTCTCTACCAATAATATATGACATTTATTGTCAAGTTAATTTATAACATAAAATCAATAGTGGGATCAAAAACAGTATTCATTAATATTTCAACAAGGTTGTACTTTTAGATACTTTCTTTCCACCTAAGTGCTGTGAATTTTTAATTAAGGAGAAATGAAAGAGCAATACTATTACTACCTACCAATAGAAAATCATCTAAAACAACAGAGGTGAAATCTTCATAAGCAAATTCTTCAGGCATTTGAATCAAGTAGGAGATAAACGGATGAAGAAACGTGTCTTCATAAGCTCGGTCGTTTTCACAATGCATCAAAGTTGGTATGATTTGACAGGCAGCGATTCGATCCTTTAATCTGAGGGCTTGTAAAGAATAGTACATAGCCAATAAACTGGCTATAGAGCTATCAATAATATACTCAGCATATAGCTCTGATGGTAATCTAACTGGTAGGTTAGCAGGGTTAAAATCCTCAGATAACCTCGAGGCTGTGACTCTAATCTGATCATCAACTATCATACCAACTATCATTGGTATAAACTTGGTAAATAAAGATGCATCCTGAAAAATACAAATTTGTTTAAATCATGAAAACAGGCGTAAATATCAACTACATGGCTTGGAATTCATTTCCATTTTGATTGAAGCATAACTATCTGAATATATCTAAATATTTTCAGAATTTCAATTAGTTTTTAATTTTTATTAGCCTAATGAAGATAGTCTTAGCCTTGCAGTATGCAATGAGGGATACTACAATATTGACCTACACTGATTCTCCAGGTAAGAACGTTCTCCCCATAATAGGGTAGAGCCAGTACAGAATAAAACTTTCATTAACTTACTTACTCTATAGAGCCATCACAGAATAAA
This sequence comes from Lottia gigantea, assembly GCF_000327385.1. Taxonomy (NCBI): domain Eukaryota; kingdom Metazoa; phylum Mollusca; class Gastropoda; family Lottiidae; genus Lottia; species Lottia gigantea. Next base: position 25,941 of record NW_008709428.1, read on the forward strand.
ACTTTCATTAACTTACTTACTCTATAGAGACATCACAGAATAAAACTTTCATTAACTTACTTACTCTATAGATTCATCACAGAATAAAACTTTCATTAACTTACTTACTCTATAGATTCATCACAGAATAAAACTTTCATTAACTTACTTACTCTATAGAGACATCACAGAATAAAACTTTCACTAACTTACTTACTCTATAGAGACATCACAGAATAAAACTTTCATTAACTTACTTACTCTATAGAGCCATCACAGAATAAAACTTTCATTAACTTACTTACTCTATAGAGACACCACAGAATACAACTTTCATTAACTTACTTACTCTATAGAGCCACCACAGAATAAAACTTTCATTAACTTACTTACTCTATAGAGCCATCACAGAATAAAACTTTCATTAACTTACTTACTCTATAGAGACATCACAGAATAAA
>NW_008709428.1:34597-38898 GCF_000327385.1 Lottia gigantea
GTAAGTAATCCCTCTTTTTATTATCGGTAAGTAACCCCTCTTTTTATTATCGGTAAGTAATCCCCCTTTTTATTATCGGTAAGTAATCCCTCTTTTTATTATCGGTAAGTAATCCCCCTTTTTACTATCGGTAAGTAATCCCCCTTTTTATTATCGGTGAGTAATCCCTCTTTTTATTATCGGTGAGTAATCCCCCTTTTTATTATCGGTAAGTAATCCCCCTTTTTATTATCGGTAAGTAACCCCCCTTTTTATTATCGGTGAGTAATCCCTCTTTTTATTATCGGTGAGTAATCCCCCTTTTTATTATCGGTAAGTAATCCCTCTTTTTATTATCGGTGAGTAATCCCCCTTTTTATTATCGGTAAGTAATCCCTCTTTTTATTATCGGTGAGTAATCCCCCTTTTTATTATCGGTGAGTAATCCCTCTTTTTATTATCGGTGAGTAATCCCCCTTTTTATTATCGGTAAGTAATCCCTCTTTTTACTATCGGTAAGTAATCCCCCTTTTTATTATCGGTAAGTAATCCCTCTTTTTATTATCGGTGAGTAATCCCTCTTTTTATTATCGGTAAGTAATCCCCCTTTTTATTATCGGTAAGTAATCCCCCTTTTTATTATCGGTGAGTAATCACTTTGTAAATCATTAATTCCCCTTTTTTAATCGTTGAGTAATAGGTGAGCATTCCCTTTGTGATTACTTTTTTTTATCGGTAAATAATCGGCGAGTAATCTGTAAACGGTGAGTAATCACTTTGTAATTTGTGAGTATTACTTTTTAATGACAAGAAATAACTATTTGTTTTATTGGTGTGTAATCGTTGAGTAATCTTAGATTACAAAGTATAACTCTATCTTATATTTCAATTACTGTTTGTATTATAATAATGTGATTGATTACAGTTTTCATTGTAATAATAGAAGAGAACTTGACTGTATTTACAGTTCTTTATTATGTATTAAAGGGAGATAAATCTATCTAATATATTGATTACAGTTTGTATTGTGATAATAGAAGAGAACTTGACTCTATTGACTGTTCTTTATTATGTATTAAAGGGAGATAAATCTATCTAATATATTGATTACAGTTTGTATTGTAATAATAGAAGAGAACTTGACTGTATTTACAGTTCTTTATTATGTATTAAAGGGAGATAAATCTATCTAATATATTTATTACAGTTTGTATTGTAATAATAGAAGAGAACTTGACTCTATTTACTGTTCTTTAATATGTATTAAAGGGTGATAAATCTATCTAATATATTGATTACAGTTTGTTTGGTGATATAGAAGAGAACTTGACTCTATTTACTGTTCTTTATTATGTATTAAAGGGAGATAAATCTATCTAATATATTGATTACAGTTTGTATTGTAATAATAGAAGAGAACTTGACTCTATTTACTGTTCTTTATTATGTATTAAAGGGAGATAAATCTATCTAATATATTGATTACAGTTTGTATTGTGATAATAGAAGAGAACTTGACTCTATTTACTGTTCTTTATTATGTATTAAAGGGAGATAAATCTATCTAATATATTTATTACAGTTTGTATTGTAATAATAGAAGAGAACTTGACTCTATTGACTGTTCTTTATTATGTATTAAAGGGAGATAAATCTATCTAATATATTGATTACAGTTTGTTTTGTGATAATAGAAGAGAACTTGTCTCTATTTACTGTTCTTTATTATGTATTAAAGGGAGATAAATCTATCTAATATATTGATTACAGTTTGTTTTGTGATAATAGAAGAGAACTTGACTCTATTGACTGTTCTTTATTATGTATTAAAGGGAGATAAATCTATCTAATATATTGATTACAGTTTGTATTGTGATAATAGAAGAGAACTTGACTCTATTTACTGTTCTTTATTATGTATTAAAGGGAGATAAATCTATCTAATATATTTATTACAGTTTGTATTGTAATAATAGAAGAGAACTTAACTCTATTTACTGTTCTTTATTATGTATTAAAGGGAGATAAATCTATCTAATATATTGATTACAGTTTGTTTTGTGATAATAGAAGAGAACTTGACTCTATTGACTGTTCTTTATTATGTATTAAAGGGAGATAAATCTATCGAATATATTGATTACAGTTTGTATTGTGATAATAGAAGAGAACTTGACTCTATTTACTGTTCTTTATTATGTATTAAAGGGAGATAAATCTATCTAATATATTGATTACAGTTTGTATTGTGATAATAGAAGAGAACTTGACTCTATTTACTGTTCTTTATTATGTATTAAAGGGGGATAAATCTATCTAATATATTGATTAAAGTTTGTATTGTAATAAAAGAGAACTTGACTCTATTTACTGTTCTTTATTATGTATTAAAGGGAGATAAATCTATCTAATATATTGATTACAGTTTGTATTGTGATAATAGAAGAGAACTTGACTCTATTTACTGTTCTTTATTATGTATTAAAGGGAGATAAATCTATCTAATGTATTGATTACAGTTTGTATTGTAATAATAGAAGAGAACTTGACTCTATATACTGTTCTTTATTATGTAATAAAGGGAGATAAATCTATCTAATATATTGATTACAGTTTGTATTGTGATAATAGAAGAGAACTTGACTCTATTTACTGTTCTTTATTATGTATTAAAGGGGGATAAATCTATCTAATTTATTGATTAAAGTTTGTATTGTAATAATAGAAGAGAACTTGAGTCTATATACTGTTCTTTATTATGTATTAAAGGGAGATAAATCTATCTAATATATTGATTACAGTTTGTATTGTGATAATAGAAGAGAACTTGACTCTATTTACTGTTCTTTATTATGTAATAAAGGGAGATAAATCTATCTAATATATTGATTAAAGTTTGTATTGTGATAATAGAAGAGAACTTGACTCTATTTACAGTTCTTTATTATGTATTAAAGGGAGATAAATCTATCTAATATATTGATTAAAGTTTGTATTGTGATAATAGGATTGATTGCATGTTCATTGTAATGATAATTTGAGAGAACTACAGTTTTTACTGTTATTAATTATGTAATGAAGGGAGATAACTCTATCTGTAATATTGATTACAGTTTGTATTGTAATGATAGGATTGATTACAGTTTTCATTGTAATAATGAGAGAGAACTCCGTTTTTTTCTGTAATTGATTATGTAATGAAGGGAGATAACTCTATCTGTAATATTAATTACAGTTTGTATTGTAATAATAGGATTGATTACAGTTTTCATTGTAATAATGAGAGAGAACTCCGTTTCGTTTTTTTTCTGTAATTGATTATGTAATGAAGGGAGATAACTCTATCTGTAATATTAATTACAGTTTGTATTGTAATAATAGGATTGATTGCATGTTCATTGTAATGATAATTTGAGAGAACTACAGTTTTTACTGTAATTAATTATGTAATGAAGGGAGATAACTCTATCTGTAATATTGATTACAGTTTGTATTGTAATGATAGGATTGATTACAGTTTTCATTGTAATAATGAGAGAGAACTCCGTTTTTTTTCTGTAATTGATTATGTAATGAAGGGAGATAACTCTATCTGTAATATTAATTACAGTTTGTATTGTAATAATAGGATTGACTACAGTTTTCATTGTAATAATGAGAGAGAACTCCGTTTTTGTCTGTAATTGAATATGTAATGAAGGGAGATAACTCTATCTGTAATATTTATCACAGTTTGTATTGTAATAATGAGAGAGAAATCCGTTTTTTACTGTAAGATATATTGTAATAAAGGGAGATAACTCTATCTGTAATATTTATCACAGTTTGTATTGTAATAATGAGAGAGAAATCCGTTTTTTACTGTAAGATATATTGTAATAAAGGGAGATAACTCTATCTGTAATATTTATCACAGTTTGTATTGTAATAATGAGAGAGAAATCCGTTTTTTACTGTAAGATATATTGTTATAAAGGGAGATAACTCTATCTGTAATATTTATCACAGTTTGTATTGTAATAATGAGAGAGAAATCCGTTTTTTACTGTAAGATATATTGTAATAAAGGGAGATAACTCTATCTGTAATATTTATCACAGTTTGTATTGTAATAATGAGAGAGAAATCCGTTTTTTACTGTAAGATATATTGTAATAAAGGGAGATAACTCTATCTGTAATATTAATCACAGTTTGTATTGTAATAATAGGATTGATTACAGTTTTCATTGTAATAATGAGAGAACTCCGTTTTTTTTACTGTAATATATATTGTAATAAAGGGAGATAACTCTATCTGTAATATTTATCACAGTTTGTATT
>NW_008709428.1:39080-42336 GCF_000327385.1 Lottia gigantea
ACTATAATATAAATTGTAATAAAGGCAGATACTCTATCTGTAATATTAATCACAGTTTGTATTGTAATAATGAGATAGAACTCCGTTTTTTTTGATGTAATAAAAGGGGGATAACTCTATCTTATATATTAATTACTGTTTGTATTGTAGTAATAGGATTGATTACAGTTTTCATTGTAATAATGAGAGAGAAATCCGTTTTTTACTGTAAGATATATTGTAATAAAGGGAGATAACTCTATCTGTAATATTTATCACAGTTTGTATTGTAATAATGAGATAGAGCTCCGTTTTTTTGATGTAATAAAAGGGGGATAACTCTATCTTATATATTAATTACTGTTTGTATTGTAGTAATAGTACTGATTGCAGTTTTTATAGTAATAATGAGAGAGAAATCCGTTTTTTACTGTAAGATATATTGTAATAAAGGGAGATAACTCTATCTGTAATATTTATCACAGTTTGTATTGTAATAATGAGAGAGAAATCCGTTTTTTACTGTAAGATATATTGTAATAAAGGCAGATAACTCTATCTGTAATATTAATCACAGTTTGTATTGTAATAATAGGATTGATTACAGTTTTCATTGTAATAATGAGAGAGAACTCCGTTTTTTTTACTGTAATATATATTGTAATAGAGGGAGATAACTCTATCTGTAATATTAATCACAGTTTGTAATGTAATAATGAGAGAGAAATCCGTTTTTTACTGTAAGATATATTGTAATAAAGGGAGATAACTCTATCTGTAATATTAATCACAGTTTGTATTGTAATAATAGGATTGATTACAGTTTTCATTGTAATAATGAGAGAGAACTCCGTTTTGTTTACTGTAATATATATTGTAATAAAGGGAGATAACTCTATCTGTAATATTTATCACAGTTTGTATTGTAATAATGAGAGAGAACTCCGTTTTTTTACTATAATATAAATTGTAATAAAGGCAGATAACTCTATCTGTAATATTAATCACAGTTTGTATTGTAATAATGAGAGAGAAATCCGTTTTTTACTGTAAGATATATTGTGATAAAGGGAGATAACTCTATCTGTAATATTAATCACAGTTTGTATTGTAATAATGAGATAGAACTACGTTTTTTTTGATGTAATAAAAGGGGATAACTCTATCTTATATATTAATTACTGTTTGTATTGTAGTAATAGTACTGATTGCAGTTTTTATAGTAATAATGAGAGAGAACTCCGGTTTTTTTCTATATGTAATAAAAGGGGGATAACTCTTATATATTAATTACTGTTTGTATCGTAGTAACAGTACTGATTGCAGTTTTCATTGTAATAATGAGAGAGAACTCCGTTTTTTTTACTGTAATTTAAATTGTTATAAAGGGAGAGAACTCTATTTTGTATATTAATTACAGTTTGTAATGTAATAATAGGATTGATTACTGTTTTCATTGTAATAATGGGAGAGAACTCCGTTTTTTTTTTTACTTTATTTTAATATGTAATAAAGGGAGATAACTCTATCTTATATTTTCATTGCAGTTTTCATTGTAATAATAAGAGAGAACTTCAAATTTTACTGTAATTTATATTGTAAAAAAGGCAGATAACCATATCTTATATATCAATTACGGTTTGTATTGTTTTGGGTCCTGGTAGTTTATTGCCATTGGGGCATGGTGGTTTATTGACATTGTGGGCTGGTGGTTTATTGACATTGTGGGCTGGTGGTTTATTGACATTGTGGCCTGGTTGTTAATTGCCATTGGGGCCTGGTGGTTTATTGACATTGTGGCCTGGTAGTTTATTGCCGTTGGGGCCTGGTGGTTTATTGACATTGTGGCCTGGTTGTTTATTGCCATTGTGGCCTGGTAGTTTATTGCCATTGGGGCCTGGTTGTTTATTGACATTGGGGTCTGGTGGTTTATTAACATTGGGGCCTGGTGGTTTATTGACAGGGTTAGGGTTAGGGTAACCCCAACCCTGGGGCCTGGTAGTTTATTAACATTGGGACCTAGTGGTTTATTGACATTGGGGCCTGGTGGTTTATTGACATTGGGGCCTGGTGGTTTATTGACATTGGGGCCTGGTGGTTTATTGACATTGTGGCCTGGTTGTTTATTAACATTGGGGCCTGGTAGTTTATTGACATTGTGGGCTGGTTGTTTATTGACATTGGGGCCTGGTAGTTTATTGACATTGTGGGCTTTTGGTGTATTGACCTTGTGGGCTAGTGGTTTATTGCCATTGGGGTCTGGTGGTTTATTGACATTGGGGCCTGGTGGTTTATTGACATTGGGGCCTGGTGGTTTATTGACATTGTGGCCTGGTTGTTTATTGACATTGTGGCCTGGTTGTTTATTAACATTGGGGCCTGGTGGTTTATTGACATTGGGACCTGGTAGTTTATTGACATTGTGGGCTGGTTGTTTATTGACATTGGGGCCTGGTAGTTTATTGACATTGTGGGCTAGTGGTTTATTGCCATTGGGGTCTGGTGGTTTATTGACATTGTGGGCTAGTGGTTTATTGACATTGGGGCCTGGTGGTTTATTGACATTGGGACCTGGTGGTTTATTGACATTGGGGCCTGATTGTTTATTGACATTGGGGCCTGGTGGTTTATTGACATTGGGACCTGGTGGTTTATTGACATTGGGGCCTGGTGGTTTATTGACATTGGGACCTGGTGGTTTATTGACATTGGGGCCTGGTTGTTTATTGACATTGGGGCCTGGTTGTTTATTGACATTGGGGCCTGGTGGTTTATTGACATTGGGGCCTGGTAATTAATTGCCACTTGGGTTTTGACTTTGTCCTAAGGTATACGGCTGACTACTGCTCAAGTCTACCTTTAAGAAAAGTAGGATGTAAAATTTCAATCATTTTGTCAGTCTGCTTTTATGAGACGAGAAACAATAAATTGAGAATGTAGATGACCGTTAACATGGTGACGTCGTTGATATACTGAAATATTCACAGATTAGAGAATTAAGATCTAAGCAACTAATTACAGAATGACTACGTGACATCTTGCACCCCATTGGTCTATAGACATGTAATATCACAACTCAAACATCATTACATCTATTCTGTAGGACATCACCCTTACTTTTATATTGTTTGTATCAAGAGTGACTCTGTGAATCTTGAAATTGAAGTTAAAAATAAGATTATTCATCCATTTCTCTTCTTCCTTCTGTCTATCTATCCATGAATGAATGAAGTAAGAAGTTAAAAATAAAGAAAGGAAGGGAGAACCTTTACACCAG
>NW_008709428.1:42386-51741 GCF_000327385.1 Lottia gigantea
CTTATCCTGATGGCAGACAGCTCATATTGTTCTGTCAATATATAAGGAGACGCACACAAACTGAAAGTAGACCTTTATTTGTAAACAAACCTGGATGACTTATATTTTTCTTTTCTTAATCTCATTGAATTTGTAAATGCAGACTCCAGATAAGACAAGTAGAAAACGTCGTTTCCTAAAAATTCAGCCCTAAACTATGAGTGACAACACATGAAATTAATAAAACAAGTTACCTGCTTCGTTCCTACCGCAATATTTTCATCAAAATATCTTTATAAACTAAAGTTTTCATTCATTTTTCTTCTGGTCACATTTTTTCATGGGGGCCGCCATGTTGTTTTCTTATCGTCTGCCACTTCTGTGTTATGATTGGCTAAGAATACGGGTTTCTGTAAACACCAAAATACAGCCGAATGTGTAAAAAACAAACTATAATAAGCTTCAGACTACAATTAAATGTTTATTAAAAACAGTTGTTCTGTCCCTTTTAAATTGAAAGGGTGTTAGAAAATTAAGTCGGATACTTTGCTGACCCTTGATCACTCAACAATAAAACAATCTTGTCGAAAAAAAGCAGTTAGGGGAAGAGGGTCTAGTTCAGTCAACATAAAAAGTAGAGGCTTTACAGGGTTAAAACTAGAAGAAGCCCCAAAATCCCCACTTTCATACCACGATCAGTACATTCAAGAAGAAATACAGGCTTTGACCATCCCACTAATAACTGACTTTGTTAAATAAGGCCATATAAATAATAATGTTTTTACCTGTTTGGAAGTTTGATATTGTACTGTATGTAGTTTTAATTTAAGAAATAATTTTCTGTATTCAATTTATGTCAAAGAGGAATAATGGGTCACCCTTTAACTAAAGGTGTGGATTACATGGTTCTCTTCCTGTTACTATAAAGTATAATTTATCATGTGCTTTCCCTGGTGTACAATCTAATTCAATTTCAGGATTTCATGATGCAAGAAAGTAGACTATTGTAGTCAAGGTATTAGACCAAGTGGGTATTAGCTTGACATTGTGAAGATTTCCCCTACCTTTCTATAAGATTATCGTATTTTCACTTCAGTTTAATACCCCTTGTTTCAGCATTGGGGCCTGGTGGTTTATTGACATTGGGACCTGGTGGTTTATTGACATTGGGGCCTGGTGGTTTATTGACATTGGGACCTGGTGGTTTATTGACATTGGGGCCTGGTGGTTTATTGACATTGGGACCTGGTGGTTTATTGACATTGGGGCCTGGTTGTTTATTGACATTGGGGCCTGGTTGTTTATTGACATTGGGGCCTGGTGGTTTATTGACATTGGGGCCTGGTAATTAATTGCCACTTGGGTTTTGACTTTGTCCTAAGGTATACGGCTGACTACTGCTCAAGTCTACCTTTAAGAAAAGTAGGATGTAAAACTTCAATCATTTTGTCAGTCTGCTTTTATGAGACGAGAAACAATAAATTGAGAATGTAGATGACCGTTAACATGGTGACGTCGTTGATATACTGAAATATTCACAGATTAGAGAATTAAGATCTAAGCAACTAATTACAGAATGACTATGTGACATCTTGCACCCCATTGGTCTATAGACATGTAATATCACAACTCAAACATCATTACATCTATTCTGTAGGACATCACCCTTACTTTTATATTGTTTGTATCAAGAGTGACTCTGTGAATCTTGAAATTGAAGTTAAAAATAAGATTATTCATCCATTTCTCTTCTTCCTTCTGTCTATCTATCCATGAATGAATGAAGTAAGAAGTTAAAAATAAGAAAGGAAGGGAGAACCTTTACACCAGAAGAAATTGTGACAGACCAGGAGCAGTCCTTAGATGTTCCTTCATACAACAATGATAAAGATAAATCCTTGATACCAATATATTTACTTTGTCTTGTAGAAACGAGTTAATTTGGATTCTAAAATGAGAGTTTCTGTAACTGAGACAGGATTTCTTTCAGAAACAAACATGTAAACACCAGATGATCAAGTGTACTGATTTATCTAAAATTTCAGAAAACAAAAAGACATTGTATTATCTTTTGTCTAGTGTATCAAACAGCTGTTCAGGTTGACAAAACAAACCAGAAATTACCCAAAGATTGATTTTTTTAAAGTGTAACCAATTCTGTGAGAATGGAAGACATTCAAAATATAATCCATGTTGTATATTCAAGTCTATTCAAGACGAGATCTTCCTAAAAACAACATGGTGAGTATAATTTTGATTTTCAGACACGTCTAAAGAGGGATATTCAATGCGGTCAACTGGGATTTGAAGCAGCTCAACTTTCAGGACTGTGTCCAAGGTAGGAGAACCTAAAGGGAGGTGTACAGCTTTCAGGACTACGTCCTAGGTAGTGGAATCAATTGCTAACCAGTAATAGATGATGTTGCTGACATCAAAGATCAAGGCCAGGAGGTCATATTGACCATCTCTAGTTACCAAGACCCGGAGCTTGTTGACTTAGCTCCTATACCTCTTTGGGCTGTATTATTTATTTTTATATGATCCTTATAGACTGTCCTAGATATCGTAAACTAAGACCTAGTCCACACACCTGCCTGGTTTAATCTCAACCAGAATCTAATTTCTTCCCTCCACTGATCAATGATCAAACATAAAGATTTGGTTGTTAATATCAAGAACAAAATTCCATCAGCCAATATCAAATTCTAATTTTTAGCCATTGATAATCTAAATAAAAGAACAATACAATGAACAGTGCTTTCTGTAAGGAGCCAAACATCAACTTACATCTAAAACAACCCAGTTCTAAATGTGACAATCTAAGAAAAATTCAGTTCAATTCCTAGAAACTCCATTTTAAAATTCAAACAAACTCAAATCTTCAAGACAAAGTAAATAGATTGGTATCAAGTATTTATCTTTATCAATGTTATATGTTGGAAATCGAAAGGAAAAACTCTGGGGTATCTCAAATTCTTCTATTGTAAATATACCCTCTTCCTGTCCATTTCAAACTTCTCATTTCATTCATCCACTGGATAGATAGACAGAATATGGAAAAGATGAATGAATGAATAAGCTTCAAGCCAGGCTGTATTTGTGGAACATTGCACTGTAAAATATATTCTATGAAATAACACAAATTAAATTTATGAAATAATTAAATATAACGAAATGATTTGGAGTTTTACATCCTAGATTTCAGCACCGAATTGACCTGATAATGTAGAGACAAGCCAGGACAGAATCTTTGAATTATACTTTACCTGTAATAATAGCAGCATTCCCCACAGGAATCCGCTCTCAGTTCCCAATAAAAAGCAATGGATGGGGGAGGCTCTAATTTGGTTGAGAAGTGTCAACTCTATTTGGAAATAAAAATAGATACCTGTGGTAAAAACCATTATAATTTCAAATCTATTCTTCCAATTATTGATTTCCTCAAATATAAGTAATTTTAGAACACTAAGACAAGGTGGTGGGGAGGGGCTTTGAGACTTTACATGTACAAGTAGGTTATACCAGTGACAAAAACACTGCAACACCATAATGTATCCAAATCACTACACCACCATAAAGTGTCAAAAACACTGCAACACCATAATGTGTCAAAAACAGCGCCATTCCAGCCCTCTGTCATTTCAACAAATATTTGCAGATTTCATTCACTTAATAGTATTTAGAAATAGAGGTTAACTTACCAATAATGTTGATGACATGAACATATCACTAATACTATAACTGTTTTTAACTTTATCATATCTTACAACTATAACAGTAGGCTGACAGTTTGATTCAGAAATCTTTTCTTGAAGCTGAAAGAAGTGTAAATCATCATTTATTTAGAATTTGTAACTTATCCTGATGGAGGACAGCTCATATTGTTCTGTCAATATATAATGAGACGCACACAAACAGAAAGTAGACCTTTATTTGTAAACAAACCTGGATGACTTATATTTTTCTTTTCTTAATCTCATTGAATTTGTAAATGCAGACTACAGATAAGACAAGTAGAAAACGTCGTTTCCTAAAAATTCAGCCCTAAACTATGAGTGACAACACATGAAATTAATAAAACAAGTTACCCGCTTCGTTCCTACCGCAATATTTTCATCAAAATATCATTAGAAATTGGAGTTTTCTTCCATTTTTCTTCCGGTCACATTTTTTCTTGGGGGCCGCCATGTTTTTTTCTTATCGTCTGCAACTTTTGTGTTTTGATTGGCTAAGAATACAGGTTTCTCTAAACACCAAAATACAGCCGAATGTGTAAAAAACAAACCATAATAAGCCTCAGACTACAATAAAATGTTTATCTTAACATTAAAACAAATAAAATACAAAAGAGTATAAATCTCGGTGAGTAATAGATGAGTAATCACTTTGTAACCGATAAGTAATTACTTTGTAGCCGGTGAATAATCGGTGACTAATCACTTGGTAATCAGCGAGTAATCATTTTGTAATTTGAGAGTAATAGATGAGTAATCACTTTGTAACCGAGAAGTAATCACTTTGTGGTGGACTAGTAATCACATTGTAATCAGTGAGCAATCTCTTTTTAACCGGCAAGTAATCCCCTGTAATAGGTGAGATATCCCTTTGTAATCGGTGAGTAATAACTTTTTTTACCGGTGAGTAATTGGTGGGTTATCACTCTGTAATCACTTTGTAATCGGTACGTAATTACCTTCAAACCGGTAAGTAATCCCTTTTTTTTTTATCGGGGTGAGTTATCATTTTTTAATCGGCGAGTAATCCCTTTTTTTATTGGGGAGTAATTACCTTCTTATCGGTAATTAATCACTTTTTTTAACGTTGAGTAATCCCTTTGTTATCGGTGAGTAATCGATGAGTAATTACTTTTGTTTAGCGATGTGTAATTGAAGAGTTATCACTTTGTAATCACTTTGTAATCGGTGAGCAAATACCTTCTAACCGTTAAGTAATACCGTTTTTTTTTATTGGGGTGAGTAATCATTCTATTTCGGTGAGTAATCACTTTTGTTGTTTATCGGTCAGTTATCACTTTTGTTGTTTATCGGTGAGTAATCCCTTTTTCATCGGTGAGTAATCACCATTTCGTTGAGTAATTGGTGAGTTATCACTTTATAATCATATAATAGAGTTATCTCCCTTACAATATCAGACTATTGAAGTCAATCTTGTCGAGAATAATATAATAGCGTTATCTCTCTTATAATATCAGTCTATTGAAGATAATGTTGTTGAAAATTATATAATAGAGTTATCTACCTTAAAATATCAGATTATTGAAGTCAATGTTATCGAAAAAATATAATAGAGTTATCTCCCTCACAATATCAGTCTATTGAAGATAATGTTGTTTCAAATTATCTAATAGAGTTATCTCCCTTACAATATCAGACTATTGAAGTCGATGTTGTCGAGAATAACCCTAACCCAAGTCAATGTCGTTGAGAACAATGAAATAGAGTTATCTCCCTTACAAATTCAGTCTTTTGAAATAAATGCTATTGAGAATAATAGAATAGAATTATCTCCCTTATAATAGCAGTGTTTTAAAGTCAATATCGTTGAGATCAATAAAGAATAGTTATCTCCCTTCCAATATCACCCATTTGTATTTATATTGTCTAGAACAATATAATAGAATTATCTCCCTTACAATATTAGTCTTTTGAAGTCAATTTCGTTGAGAACAATATAATCGAGTTATCTCCCGTACAATATCATTCTTTCAAAGCATATGTTAAGAACAACATAATAGAGTTATCTCCCTTGCAATATTAATCTATTGAAGTCAATGTTGTTAAGAATAATATAATCGAGTTATCTCCCGTACAATATCATTCTTTCGAAGCATATGTTGTTAAGAACAATATAATAGAGTTATCTCCCTTACAATATCAGTCTATTGAAGTCAATGTTGTTAAGAATAATATTATCGGGTTATTTCCCTTACAATACCAGTCTTTTGTATTTATGTTATCGAGAACAATATAATCGAGTTATCTCCCTTACAACTTCAGTCTTTTAAAGTCAATGTTGTTGAGAATTTTATAAGAGATTTATCTCCCTTACAATATCAGTTTACTGAAGTCAATGTTGTCGAGAATGATATAATAGCAATATCAGTATATTGAGAGCAATGTTGTCGAGAATAATATAATCTTTTAAGTCAATGTTTGTAATAACTTTAATTGATATATAGAATCGAGTTATCTGGCATTATTACAACATAAACTTTAATTGATATATAGAATTGAGTTATCTCCCTTTATTACAATATAAACTGTAATTGATATATTAAATTGAGTTATCTCCCATTATAACAATATAAACTCTAATTGATATATAAAATTGAGTTATCTCCCATTATAACAATATAAACTGTTAAATTGAGTTATCACCCTTTATTACAATATAAACTTTAATTGATATATAGAGTTATCTTTCATTATTACAATATAAACTGTAATTGATATTAAATTGAGTTATCTCAATTTATTACAATATCAACAGTAATTGGTATATAGAGTTATCTCCAGTTATTACAATATAAACTGTAATTGATGTACAAATTAACTGTAATTGATATATAAAATTGAGTTATTTATTTATTACAATATAAACTGTAATTGATATATAGAGTTATCTCCCATTATTACAATATAAACTGTAATTGGTATATAGAGTTGTCTCTCATTATTACAATATAAACTGTAATTGATATATAGAGTTATCTCCCGTTATTACAACGTAAACTGTAATTGATATTAAATTGAGTTATCTCCCTTTATTACAATATAAATTGTAATTGATATATAGAGTTATCTCCAGTTATTACAATATACACTGTAATTGATATCAAATTGAGTTATCTCCCTTTATTACAATCTAAACTTTAATTGATATACAGAGTTATCTCCCATTATTACAATATAAACTGTAATTGATATTAAATTGAGTTATCTCCCATTATTACAATATAAACTGTAATTGATATTAAATTAAGTTATCTCCCTTTATTACAATATAAACTTTGATTGATATATAGAGTTATCTCCCATTATTACTGTAATTGATATATAGAGTTATCTCCCGTTATTACAACATAAACTGTAATTGATATTAAATTGAGTTATCTCCCTTTATTACAAGATAATCTTTAATTGATATATAGAGTTATCAACCATTATTACAATAAAAACTGTAATTGATATATAGAGTTATTTCCCGTTATTACAATCTAAACTGTAATTGATATTAAATTGAGTTATCTCCAATTATCACAATATAAACTGTAATTGATATTAAATTGAGTTATCTCCCTTTATTACAATATAAACTGTAATTGATATATAAAATTGAGTTATCTCCCTTTATTACAATATAAACTGTAATTGATATGTAGAGTTATCTCCCATTATTACAATATCAACTGTAATTGATATATAGAGTTATTTCCCGTTATTACAACATAAACTGTAATTGATATTGAATTGAGTTATCTCCATTCATTACAATATAAACTGTAATTGATATATAAAATTGAGTTATCTCCCTTTATTACAATATAAACTGTAATTGATATATAAAATCGAGTTATATCTCTTTATTACAATATAAACTATTGATATATAGAGTTATCTCCAGTTATTACAATATAAACTGTAATTGATATATAGAGTTATCTCTCATTATTACAACATAAACTGTAATTGATATTAAATTGAGTTATCTCCATTTATTACAAGATAAACTTTAATTGATATATAGAGTTACCTACCGTTATTACAAGATGAATTGTAATTGGTATTAAATTGAGTTATCTTCATTTATTACAATATAAACTTTAATTGATATATAGAGTTATCTCCCATTATTACCATATAAACTTTAATTGATATATAGCGTTATCGCCCATTATTACAATATAAACTGTAATTGATATATAGAGTTATCTCTCATTATTACAAAATAAACTGTAATTGATATTAAATTGAGTTATCTCCCTTTATTACAATCTAAACTTTAATTGATATACAGGGTTATCTCCCATTATTACAATATAAACTGTTATTGATATTAAATTGAGTTATCTCCAATTATTGAAATATAAACTGTATTTGATATTAAATTGAGTTATCTCCCTTTATTACAATATAAACTGTAATTGATATATAGAGTTATTTCCCGTTATTACAATATAAACTGTAATTGATATTAAATTGAGTTATCTCCCGTTATTACAATATAAACTGTAATTGATATTAAATTGAGTTATCTCCCTTTATTACAATATAAACTTTGATTGATATACAGAGATATCTCCCATTATTACAATATAAACTGTAATTGATATATAGAGTTATTTCCCTTATTACAACATAAACTGTAATTGATATTAAATTGAGTTATCTCCATTCATTACAATATAAACTGTAATTGATATATAAAATTGAGTTATATCCCTTTATTACAATATAAACTGTAATTGATATATAGAGTTATCTCCAGTTATTACAACATAAACTGTAATTAATATATAGAGTTATCTCCCATTATTACAATATAAACTGTAATTGATATTAAATTGAGTTATCTCCCTTTATTACAATATAAACTGTAATTGATATATAGAGTTATCTCCCGTTATTACAATATAAACTGTAATTGATATTAGATTTAGTTATCTACCTTTATTACAATCTAAACTTTAAATGATATATAGAGTTATCTCCCATTATTACAATATAAACTGTAATTGATATTAGATTTAGTTATCTCCCTTTATTACAATATAAACTGTAATTGATATATAGCGTTATCTTCCATTATTACAATATAAACTGTAATTGATATATAGAGTTATCTCTCGTTATTACCATATAGACTGTGATTGATATATAGAGTTATCTCTCATTATTACAAAATAAACTGTAATTGATATTAAATTGAGTTATCTCCCTTTATTACAATCTAAACTTTAATTGATATATAGAATTATCTCCTATTACTACAATATAAACTGTAATTGATATTAAATTAACTTATCTCCCTTTTTTACAATATAAAATATAATTGATATATAGAGTTATCTCCCATTATTACAATATAAACTGTAATTGATATTAAATTGAGTTATCTCCCTTCATGAGAATATAAACTTTAATTGATATCTCCCATTATTACAACATAAACTGTAATTGATATTAAATTGGGTTATCTCCCTTTATTACAATGTAAAATGTAATTGATATAAAATTGATTTATCTCCAATTATTACAATATAAAATGTAATTGATATTAAATTGAATTATCTCCCTTTATTAGAATATAAACTGTAATTGATATATAGAGTTATCTTCCCTTACTACAACATAAA
>NW_008709429.1:0-2851 GCF_000327385.1 Lottia gigantea
TGATTTTAGATTACTAACTGAAATTCAAAAACAGGAAGAAAGGAAAACGGAATTTTATTGTAATTTTTTTTATTGTTTAGCAGGCACATACCTTACAACAAAATAAAGCAAAAAGACAGGAAAAACCTTTGAACTACTCTTCCAATAAAGATATTCTGAAATATTTTCATTATTAATTTCAGGTTTGAACATATACACAAGAAGCAAACAGGAGGTCAAGGTCAATATGGAAAGATTATAGGATATATTGAGGTATTATTATAGTTTATATTCATCATTGTCATAGATTAGATTCTGAACTCTCTATATCGTATATTTAATGATGACTTTTAAACAGTGTCATTTTGAATTAATATTTAATGTTTTATTTTTGGCTGACGTGAAAGAGCATCTGATTGTTCAGATGGAACAATAAATCAAGCCCTGTTTGATAACTGTCCTGGAAACATTTCCTTCAATGCACAAAGAATGGCATTTTCTGGGGTTTTTTTTTGGCTCAATCAGGTTCAGGTTATAGAAATTTCATCCAGTTGTTTCTTAATAGTCATCCCACTAGAAAGGCGTTTTGACTGCGCTGCTAACGGAACGCAAAAATTGGCTCAGACTCTCAGAGTTTGTTAAAGGTCGCCGTAAATGTGTAGGACACATTGCTGAGTAACAGCATTGATTTTGGACATGTTCAAACACCAATGTTCGTCGATCTATTCCGGAACGCATCATCAAGCTTTGAAGCATCTCCTAGTGCAGTGCATGCCTGGCAAAGACACTGCAAAAACATAACTAGATCCACAGGCTTCGCGAGGTTCTGAGGCAGTGCGTAACAGTTTTGATTTTACGTTTAAAACTGTGCCGCAAAGTATCGTAGCAGTAACATAATTTCCTATCATAATTAACTGGATATAGATCGCCCAAACGCAAAGCATATTCGACAGATCACTTCAACTCACATTATAATCAACAACAGTTGAAGGGAGCAAACTACCTTTATCGTTTAGACCACAAAAAAAAACTTACAAGCGGAAAACCGACTTTTTCAAGATAAAATTCATCAACTTCAAATGACGATAAAACCGGAAGTAAACACCGTACAATAAACGTTAATATACCATTGGAAAGATCTCGTCGAGAGCTATCAAAATTGTTCTGGTCACACGATCACCAAAGGTCAAGGTCACGATATACGACTCTTTAAAGTATTCATATTTTTCAACCGGAAATAAATAAAAAGCAAAATCAAAATTCAAAAATCGGTTCTCAAATATTATTTAGCAATCGATAGTAGATACCATAGATATCAAATTTACACAAATTGGATTACACCCTGAGGCGCCATTTCGATTTATAGAAAATTAGCACAGTTACTATAGAAGAAAGTACAAAATTTTCAAATATTAAAAAGCGCAATTTTGATTGAAATATCTAGTGTTATATATCATTACAAAGGGCAGATGAACACTAGTAAGATTCAATAAGAATTTTTGGTGTATGTAAATTAGGTCACGTGTCAGAGCTCTTTGAAGCTAAAAATCGTAAATTTCAGTCGGCTATAAAACCGGCAGTAAACATTGCACAGCACAAATGAGTATATCACTGGATAGATATCATCAAGGGCAACAAATTTTGTTCAGGCCACAAGGTCACCAAAGGTCAAGGTCACGAAATAGGACCCTTTGAAATTTTGGACATTACCGAAAAACTTTAACCGCAAATAAAAGAAAAGCAAATTCGAAATTCAAAATTCGGCTTCCAAATTTCTTTTCGCAATCGATTGTAATATCCAGAAAAATCAAAATTATGAAAAGCGCTTTATACCCTGAGGCCCCATTTTGAATTTTACAAAAGTTTGACATATCGATATGGCGGCTACTCTGTTACGTCCGGTTCGGATTTTATGATATGAAGTTTTTTGTATGGCCATTTGTAACATATTGCAAAAAGAAATTTTGAAATATCTTCAAAATTCCGGAAGTTGAATTTTATATTTTACAAGCGAATAGCGTCAAAACCGGAAGTGATATCAAAATTTCGAAAATTAGTTTTTGTTCGCAATAAAAGTCTCTATCTCTATGTAAGTTTTCAGTTTGATCAAAATAGAATTGTAGAAGTTAGAAAAAAGGTTAAAAAAACTCTAAACTTGGAGCTAAAAAAGTCAAAATTGTCGATTTTTTCAATTGCTATCTTGTAGTCATTAGCGCGAAGTAATAAACAGTAAAGTTTGAGCAATATCAGATCAGTATTAAAGCTGATAAATGGAAAAAAACGAAACAGAGCCATTTGCCACCGCTCATTTCCAGTTGGTCAAAATGGTGCCAATTTACATTTAACAAATAATGGACCACTATTTTGACTAGCAAACAGTTACAGACAGTCTGTGGTATGTTGCCTTCTTAGGAAACAAGCGAAGGTAAAATTCGAAAAAAAAAAAAAAAAAAAAAATAGACATTTGCAAAACAAAGCAGTGCGTTCAAAGAACGCACTGCAATAACTGCATAATGGTCGCATAACTGGCGGTATGAGGTTGACAGTTTTTGATTTTGTAACTTTTTAGGTTTTCTATAGTTTTGCTTCTGTTTGACCTTGACCCGGCAGATATCCAGTCGCTATAAGATGTGAAATGGTTGCAGTCCGATGTGACAGGGCTATAACTGTCATGTATCAAATATACATCAAACTCTTACTGACTATCTTCAAACTCTTAATAGTATAATACTCATAATGGTTTTAACTTTTTTAGCCTTTAGATGCAGAAGAAAACACAAAACTGATCTTTCAAGATAACACAGTAGGAAATAATATACCTAAAACATATATACCAGCTATAGAAAAGGTACATTTGTTCTTGTTATTTTCT
>NW_008709430.1:0-2856 GCF_000327385.1 Lottia gigantea
AGAATATGGGAGGAGTTACCCGATTGCAACACGCGATAGGTTCTGATATCGGTGTTAAAAATTTGCGTTTAGTGTTTAACACCAACACATAACACGACATTTGAACTCATTCTTCGTGTTAATATTGTTATTTGTGGGAACCGGTTCTTTGCTAGGGCGGGAAAGTCAGTTATGAATTCTTTTTAACTGCAGGCCAGTTTCAAAAGGGAGAGAAACCCCCGGTAGAGCGAGAGAGTAAAAGCTGGATGCAAGGCCTATCGCCTTTAGTGTCTCCCTTAGTGTGACGAAGGGAGAGCTCTATTTTTACTGCTTCCCGCAAGAGGTGCCCTATAACTTGCTTGTGGTAGCCAAGCGTTCTTAGCGACGTTGCTTTTTAATTCGCCAAGTGTTGGATTGTTCATCCACCAACAGGGAACGTGAGCTGGGTTTAGACCGTCGTGAGACAGGTTCGTCTACTGATAGGGAACTCTTTATGAACTAGTACAAGAGGAA
This sequence comes from Lottia gigantea, assembly GCF_000327385.1. Taxonomy (NCBI): domain Eukaryota; kingdom Metazoa; phylum Mollusca; class Gastropoda; family Lottiidae; genus Lottia; species Lottia gigantea. The sequence continues at coordinate 493 of NW_008709430.1, forward strand.
CGAACGTTGTGTTAGGGATTGAAAGCATTGATGCTTGCTGGTTTATTGCCTTTGTGTGAGTCGTACTCGGTGGAGCGGCCTGTAGTGGCTGCGATGCAGTTAGACGGACAGAGCTCTCTAATTTATTTTTCTAATTTATTTGTGTGCTAAATTTGAATTGTGTCAGCTGCTGCTGTCTTAAATTATGTACCTCAGGTTGGAGAAATTCGAAAGGAAGGGAGGGGGAGGGGCGGGGAGGTCAAAGAGCAGAGAACGAAACCATGGTCGATGTTTTTGCAGTTAAAATAGATGAGACATCCTCCCCCTTCTGGTATAGTGTGTATCTCTGAGACCGATCGCCGTGCTTAAAGAAATTTTTCTGGTGTGCGTTTGCACAGTATTTCATAATATAAGTTGTATCATGTGTCAAGAATGGTAAGCATGCCCTGCTTGGAAATATATCAATAAATGAGGTATTTCATAATGAAAGTGACATTGGAAAATAGAACATTTTCAATGAATGTTTCATCGTCTATAATTTCAATGCTATCCATATTTTTTTTAAGTATAGATTTTGTTATTGAATCTAATCCTTAAAACCTCTCTTTTAACAGGTGTATTTCTTTCATTTCATGTGGAAAAACGCTTTATGATATCAAAAGATTGACTTATGTAATTTTTGGAGAGATTCGTGGAAAATGGTAGATTTCTCCAATAAAGACTTATTGACTTTTACCTTCAAAAAGTCGAATGAAATAATCATTATGAGATTAATTTGTTTTTTTTTTTTTTTTTGCAATGATAAAGTAGTTTTATCTTTTTCAGATATTGAAAAAAAATACTCAAAAATGCGTTATATCTGAAAAACTGCGTATTCTCAGAAGTCTTCATATCTGAAAAATACGCATGTAGAGAAAACATGCTCAATTGTGCTTGATATCTGAAGTGTTATATTAGTGTGGTTTTTGGATAATTTATATGGATAATACAATATGAGTTTAAGGATATACAGTGCGCCATATCCGAAAAAAGGCGATATATCACAAAAAATACTGTATATCGGAAAGCTCTAGACCTTCTGGATATGACGCGCTGTATATCGGAAACTTCATATACTACTGATCTCCATCTGTATACCAAAGGAATCTAACATAATCACTATCAGGTTCAAACAGCTTAATTCTCAAAAAAGCCTTCTCTATCTGAGCGTATCTGTTCCGTCGAAATCTTTGTAACAGTTCAAATAATGGTTGAAGTAAACATGGTCCTGGAGACAGTCGTTGAGAGACGTTCTTCCAGCATTTTAGACTGGACGAAGAACAAAAAAAGGTGGCTTAAGTAATGAGCACCAGCTTCTTCCTTCCTAGGCACTCCATCTGGAACTGGTTCAACATAGTTCTTTTCGAGTCGATCTTGAATAATTTTGGAGCATGGTTCCCATAGTTGAAGTTTCAGGAGTCTGTTCTTGACCTGTTCCAATCTGCTGAGAGCAATCGACAGATTGGACTGTAGTGTTGGTCGATTGTCTAACCATGGAAGTGGAGCGTAATACGCTCCGTTACGATACTCTATCTGGTTGATGAATCTCTCTAAAAATTCAGAGTCCGTCTTGTCGTCGAACGGTTCAATACTTGTTTATCTTGTCGTGTAATTCAAAGCCTGTATGATCTGTGGATATCCATTCAACTTCATCATGTCTAGAAGATTCTACCACCAAACATTGCGTCACATGGTCGTTGACTGGACCATAAACAAGATAACCCAAACTGGATGCTTGTACCGTTGGAAACCCGATAATTATTTCCGGTTTAAGGAATTTCCAGACGGAGTCCAAACCAATCAGTATATGAACATCGGAATGGAGTTGTTCGAATCCTAGTAGTAGTGGTTTGAGATGATCTTTATGTGATGATCTTTATGTAGACATTCTGACCATGCATTGCAGCTAATGGGTTGTACAATCTGATCTTTGAATAAAACTTCTAAACTAACAACAACATCATCTGGACTTCGATGGAACCAACAGGGAATTCGTACAGATTGGAACGTCCACCAAAAGAGTCGATTACAATACGCCTTTTACCATATGGAACCAATTTGAGATTTCTGGCATGTTGTGACTTGATATATGTCAATGTTGAACCTTCATCAAAGAAGTTAGTAGTTGGACCATTCTTTACCGGAGCAACAAAACAGTCTTCAGTAAAACTGGGCAAGACTGCAGTTCTGGTAACTTGTAAGAATAGATCTGTGGAGAACTAACATCAAGACAATGTATCAGCTAAACTTTCTGTGCCCGTAAAAGCTGCGTTCGTTGTACCAATCCGTGCAGAAGGTGTAGTTCTTTGTGAGTTCCCTGATGTAGACGCAGACTGTAGTATATTC
>NW_008709431.1:0-1547 GCF_000327385.1 Lottia gigantea
CGAGGTGATTTTTTATGAAGGAATATGAAGGGTTTGTTGGGTATACGAGGTGATTTTTTATGAAGGGAATATAAAGGGATTTATAGGATTTGTAGGGTATACGAGGTGATTTTTTATGAAGGGAATATGTTATTACAACTTGTAATTACAACTTTAAAATAAAAAATATTATCAATGAATTTGGCCCTAATAGGCTTTCGTAGTACGCACTCTATGTTGACATTTAAATACATACCAAAATTTAAAAATAGCGATGCCCCATCGTAATACGCCCACTTTTGTAATGGCAGCCAAGTCGTCCGGGAGGTCGACAAGAACTATCAGTAAATGAAACATCTGTCGAAAACCGTGCCATCAAGAATGTTTACAAAATTTAACGATTTTTGAGTGTTTACAACTACAAGTTAAAAATTGAACGCGTTTTCTAAAACAAGGGCATCAATTCATATAAAATAATGTTTGATTGTTTTCATTTTGGATAGGGTTCATCATTTAATATTTTTTATTAAAATCAGATGAAAACTAGTCTCTATTGTGTTTTTGCAATATTTTGATTTCATTAAAATCAGTTGAAAATTGTAGTCTCAGTTGCGTCACGCTTTTCCTAAGTTAAGGGCAATAACTCAAAAACCGTTCATCAAACAATCATCAAGTTCGAAACTTGTCCAAGATAGTATAAATGATCACACCAAATTTCATTAAAATCAGTTACGGTATTTCTAAGTCAAAGGCAATAACTCAAAAACTGTTCATCTAAAAAGCGTCAAAATTGAACTAGACCAAGATCTCATCAATATACATTAAAACATTAAATTTCATTAAAATCAAAAACAAACTGTAGTCTCTGTTGTGATCACAAGAAATATTGACGGACCGACGGACAGGAGCGACGGCAATATACGTCCACATTATTATGTGGGCGTTTAAAAAGGCAAGCAAACAGGCTGCCCTAAATATTTTGTTGTTATGGTTGTGTAAATCCAAGGCCGCGTGGATTTTAAGAAGCAAAGTAGGTATAACGGGCGTTTTACAGTTTAGCACGGCCCCTAATTCCCGTTTCTTAATAGTCCAGCTCTGAATCGGTAGCATCGGTAACAACCACCACAAGACCCGTCGGTAAACACAGTAGTTAGACGCTTAGAATCGATGAATTTTACCGACCCATTGAAAATACGAAGAAATTTTATCCAGTTTTATTTTTGAACCAGTTAAAATTGAATCCCAAGTCGCGTAATATTATTAGTAAAAGTTGCACCAATCAAATTTAATAATCAGGAAGTCATCAAGGTACACAATGCAAGTCACATTGTAACGATTTTTCATAATATAACACACGCTAGATGTTATCCTTTTAAAGATCATTGGACTGCGAGAATATCCAAAGGGTAGCTTGCGGTCGAACTCGAGAAGAGTTAAAAGTCCACTGTAATCCTGTCAACCGATAATCAGCCTTGCTACATAACACTGACCGATAAGCGCTCGTTAGGTTAGCTAAGAAACTGACTGACTTAATCAACTAAGTCCATGAAGTATCAGATTATACGAAT
>NW_008709431.1:7544-8845 GCF_000327385.1 Lottia gigantea
AATGAGTGAGGGGGGGGGGGGGGGGCAGTTTAGTGTTAGCTTTGACGCTTCTGTTTCCAGATTTTGGAGTTGTAGTATAAAAGAGAACAAAAGACTAATTTTTCTTTTCTTTCTCATTTCAAGGCAAATTATACATTTAAATATCATTGCGAAGATGAATAAGAGTGATTAATGTTTTTCGTTCGAATTGTCAGTGTTTAAATAGAGTTATTTCCCATTAATATATAATATGTAAAAGATAAAACAACGCCGAGGGTTTTTATACGCCCACACATTAATGTAGGCGTATATTGCCTGCCTGGCTGTCTGTCTGTCCACAATTGTTTGGCGAAACTTGGTGTGAGTGTTTGTAATCACCTAAAGATAAACCCTATTGAAAATCAGACGAATCGAAAAATATTTACTATGAGTTAATGCCCTTGTTCTTGAATTGTTTGTGGACACGATAGAGAGCTGGTTTCTTAATGGATTTTGACGAAACTTGGTGTGAGTGTTTGTAATCACCCAAGGATGAACCCTATTGAAAATAAGACGAATCGAAAAATATTTACTATGAGTTATTGCCCATGTTCTTGAATTGTTTGTGGACACGATAGCGAGCTGGTTTCTTGGTGGATTTTGACGAAACTTGGTGTGAGTGTTTGTAATCACCCAAGGATAAAACCCTATTGAAAATCAGACAAATCGAAAAATATTTACTATGAGTTATTGCCCATGTTCTTGAAATGTTTGTGGACACGATAGAGAGCTGGTTTCTTGATGGATTTTGACGAAACTTGGTGGAGTGTTTGTAATCACCCAAGGATAAACCCTATTGAAAATCAGACAAATCGAAAAATATTTACTATGAGTTATTGCCCATGTTCTTGAATTGTTTGTGGACATGATAGAGAGCTGGTTTCTCAATGGATTTTGACGAAACTTGGTGTGAGTGTTTGTAATTACCCAAGGATGAACCCTATTGAAAATAAGACGAATCGAAAAATATCTACTATGAGTTATTGCCCATGTTCTTGAATTGTTTGTGGACACGATAGCGAGCTGGTTTCTTGATGGATTTTGACGAAACTTGGTGGAGTGTTTGTAATCACCCAAGGATAAACCCTATTGAAAATCAGACAAATCGAAAAATATTTACTATGAGTTATTGCCCATGTTCTTGAATTGTTTGTGGACATGATAGAGAGCTGGTTTCTCAATGGATTTTGACGAAACTTGGTGTGAGTGTTTGTAATCACCCAAGGGATAAACCCNNTATTGAATATCAGACAGACCGAAAATATTTACTATGAGTTATGCCC
>NW_008709432.1:0-2845 GCF_000327385.1 Lottia gigantea
CTTTGATCATTGAGGATGTATAGAAATATTGGATTAGATTTTGATTATATCTGAGTAATAATTCAGGAGGATTAGATTATCTCAGAGTACAATTTACATAAATGAAAAACATAAATAATCAAAAATCAAGAATACAAAAATATAAAATAAATAAACATGAGAAATATTTGATAAAATAAGCGGGATTAGTGAATTGTAAATTGATTAGAACTAACGTTGAATTTTGATTATACCCGAGTAGTAATTTAAATGGATGGATTATTTCGGAGTATAATTTACATGGAAGAAAAACATAAATAATGGCAATTGAATTTACTTGGTTAGATTAAAAGATTAATGCAAATTTTTTTGAAGAAAGTTTGTTATATGCACGAGAAACAAATGTCAAAATCCTAACATATACAATATATACATAAAAAATAAAATATATATAAGACGAAATAAAATATACCAAAGTCAAAATAAATTGTCTGATCTGGCCTGGCACGGACAGTATTAGATTTCGGGGAAGGGAGGGTTTGATTCTCCCAAATGTACAGGCCTAGGGTGGAGCAGACACTTTATTTAGAAATTAGGATTAAGGGTCTTGATATTGGGTTTTCTTCTGTTCTTATTCTGATCTGAAATTAGAAAAAAATAACTCGCCCGATGGGCGAGAAGTATAGTATCTGTTATGTACTGATTGTTTTTAGTTTACTATGAACAATATTATCATTTAAGTTCTTATTTTTTGAATATGCAACTATCATTTTCTGCTTATAGACATGGGGGAATTTCTCTTGAAGGCTCTTATAGTGGGCATGAACTATCTTGATTGCTCGTTGTATTAAACGGGACAACAAAGGGTGCTATGCCTACATTATGATGAATATTTAGTCCTATAGGTCTTGCTGTATTCAATGTCTCAATCCAATGGGCCTCCCTAGATTGACGGAATTTGGTAGTTTCATCTTCGGGCAAGTCAATTTCTATACGCTCAATTGGGATTAGGGTGAGATCGTCTATTGAATGGTCGTCGAGGTTGAAATGATTAGAAACAGGCTTGTCTTTCTTTAATTTGATGTCTGACCTATGAGCATTAAAGCGAGTTCGTAAATTATTCTTAGTTTCTCCTACATATTGTTTGGGGCATTTCTTGCATGAAATTAAATATATTACATTCGAATGTTCACATGTTAGATGTTCCTGGATCTAATAGTTTTAACTAAGGCATTATTTGTATAAGTTATATTTAGTAAAGTCTTCATTTCAAAGACTATATATTTGTAATTATTTATCTATTTGTCATTATGTAGAGTCTGGTTTAATTAGAGTTTTGTAACATTGTAGATTTAAGAATAGATTAATTAATATACAGAACACTTGTCGTCCAAGTGGTTGGGAACCCCTTTCTATGGTAAGCTTATAATTAACTGAAGCAACATAGTTTACCTGTATCCATTTAGTTCATATATATATATATAGTTTTAACTACTGTGCATTTGTCCCAATGTGAATTGCTGTCATTTCTATTACACAACAGTCTAAATTCCATGTCCCCGCCCAAACACCACCCCATCCCACCCCACCCCACCCCACCCCACCCAATATGTGGATAATCATCGTATCGTTGTTAAAGGAACATGCCAAGGTAAGTAAAGTAAATAAACCGAAGCCCCGTGTGCTACAGGCATTGCATCGATCATTGGAAATCAAAAACTGGTAGGCCCATCCCAGTCATTGCACACTGCATGGTATTGATCGTCTTGATTAGCACAATAAGGTACAGATGAGCAGAACGTAGAAGAACGGTTCAAATGATAGTGATGTGTTCTTCCTCTGAATACTACTATGATACACGTGGGCTCCCCTAGAAATACGATGTTGATTGAATCAATCTATTTTCGTTAAATTATTTTATTCAGAACTTAACGTTAAAATTAGCAGAGAGTTCCATCTTACTAATTACAGTTTGGTAACTGATACAGATGTTCGCACCTTTGTTGACTCTCATTGAAACCAGTTCCAGGTGCACAAGGCATCGATACGTAGGTTCCATGTACACATTGCCTAAATCGCTTGCAGTCATTTGGATCAATGACAAGAGTTGTGTCCCCCGGAACACAGGTTGCTATAAAACAGTAAATGAAAAAACAGTGATGATCTCCATTCTTTTAAGAATATAACTATAATAACATATGATTGATTGTGTATATTAGATACTAACAAACTGTCAAATGATACAACAGAACGCAGTCAGAGACACGAGAATATATAATATACACAAAGAGTTTTTACCAGTAAAATAGTTAAAAACATATTAAAAAGTGGAAGTGGCGAGGGGACAAAGCCACTGCCAAAGATATATTTGACAAAACGTTTGACACACAATACACAGTATAGAAGGCACCTTGACAGATTCAGATCAAATTAATATTTGTCCCCGTCAGACCGGACTGACTAAAAAATGCGCGAAAAGCCCCTAAATAATATAAAATTTAACATATCATCCCCATATCACGGACTATGCAATAATGATGCGTTCCAACGACGCTGTGCAAACATACCTGGGTGTAATCTTCGTCTGCAGTAAACATGTGTATCAGAAGTATCACCAGCAGTCCAAATCCATTTAGCTTCTCTGGGTATATCTGTTGGGTTGTTTCTCCAGGCGCTGTGTGTCTGTATAGTGGCGTCCTGCCAGTTACTATCATCAAATCTAATAGATTAACATTAATTAAAGGTTAAAAACAATGCTGAGGTACGGTTATGAGAAAAAGATAATAATTTTAATCATATAGACATTGCCGAGTCGAATCAAGTCACACAGTGGCAACAGGTATTCTGGTATTTCCTGCCATAAGCA
>NW_008709433.1:0-1767 GCF_000327385.1 Lottia gigantea
ACATTGGTAGTATTAATAGCAGTATTGGTCACCGCTGATGCCTGGTGGTTTGGTAAACGAGGTATGTACATGTAGCACATTTTAACAAAGAACTCGCCTCCTCGCGTTCTTGGCACTTAAATGGACATAATTTTGAGCTCGTCTTCATTAGGAATAAAGGTATTTTAATCCGTCTCTTCCCTTTTCCAGATTTGAAATCTTCACCACTAAGAGCTGCTATTAGAGCATTATGTACAGAATTTGCTGACTCAACCAGTACAGAACCAATATATGAAAACGTTCGTGATCTGTGTCAGTTATTAGCAGACAGACGTCCAGGAGGTATATTAATTACATCTAAATCGTAACTCGACAACCTGAAAGGAGGGGGTGGGGAGAATCTTTACATCAAATTCTCAAGGTATCAAAGGTCTTGTCTGTGTTACATTCTAGCATATGCTATATTGCTTTGGTATAGTCGGCACAATTCTACTACGGCTACGTCATCTGTACGAATCACATGAGGTTTGAGTTTACTTAAAGGTATTATATGCAATTATTCTTTGTTACAGGCGAACCACCATCAGAAAGACGCCTTGATACTGAATTTCCATGGTAATAAAATATTAATTTTAAACTTGCCTTTTTTTTCTGGTTGAAATTTGATGAAATGATCCAGAGTGAACAATGTACTATAGATTTACTATAGCTACTAAGATGTTCAGAATTAAACCTCGTGCCATTTACCATATTTACTGAGACGGATGAAATTATCCTCAAAGGGATATTGCCTCATATTTACTTGGCCAACTGTAACTTAAGTTTCAGTGTCCTTGTCCAAAGAAATTCAACAGCTTTCAACAAAGGCAGTTATGGCCGAAAGAAACGATAGTTAAGTAATATGTGCTCTGTTCGGTACAGATCAGACACCGACTATGTTTCTCTATCTGCGCCTGTGTACTAACCCTGCCCATGCCCGATACGCCACCTTAGGCTTAAATTATTCCAAACAATTAGACACGAGCAATAATATGTATTTTGCAATGAGGGGTGGGGAAATCATTATTCAAAACAGTCGTCGGTCTTTAATATAAAAAAAAAAACTAGAACCATTATAACGGTACCGAAGCAGTGCGAATCCAACCTGATACATCGATAACACGTTGCATTTTAAAGTCACAATGGGATTTCTTACCGGAAAGAAAAGCATGTGAACATTCAATTGTAAAAAAAAAAATCGTTTAAACTGTTTAACGTTCGGTAGTGAAAAGACGCATGGATTTGATACCATTCGGTACTAAAAGGTGTTAACATTCGGTAGTTAAAAGTCGAATTTTCAAATAGCTGTAAAGTTAAAAGTTCAATTCGCACAACAAAAATGAAAATATTTTTGGAAAGGTACAATAATTTGTGTTTCGGCCAAGAGGTTAACAGAGGTCAAATAAAAGAGAATATAAGCCTTAAAAGTGTTGAAAATTGCTGTTTTGGGACGTTTGTAAAAGCGAAAATATATGTCGGACATCAAAGATAAAAGTATGAATGGACATCGTAGATCAATAACCTTTGACCTTCTAAAGACCAAGATTATGCATGTAAACGGTCAAAATATCAAAATTTTATAAATTGTAAATCCTATTCCCTTTTTTAAAGTAAAAGGCCTAAACAAAATGTAACTCTATCAGATATTGTCCCAAATAGTGCTTTAATTTTTTGTAAAATTTCGATGGTGAAAAATGCAAACTTTGCGAGTTATAACCATTTGAATTATTAGGTAAAGGTAAAAGTAAC
>NW_008709433.1:1817-3190 GCF_000327385.1 Lottia gigantea
TAAAACGAAAAAGGTTTCTGATAAATCCGGAATGGCCAATCGAAAAAGAATTCGAAACTAGTTTAATGGTCAAATCTGGAAGAAAATAAATACGAAGTAGGCTACAAACGATTAGAACCGTAATACACAATAGATAAGATTGGTTATAACTTGCAAGAGTTATGTCCCTCTACTGCGTGCCTATAACGTCACACACGTGCTAGACAAAATGGCAACTGAAAGTAGAAATCTTCTCAACAGTAAAACAGAATTGTCAAGCGAGGAGAAATTTCAACTTAGATGTGCCCTATAATGTGGCACTTTTACGAGGAAATTGTACAAGTAATATTGCTAATTTCTCAGCGGCTGGTAAATGGTCAATTACGTCGTTATCGATAATTGTATCAAACTAATATGTTCTTAAATCCGCGTATAATGGACATTCAAGCATAAAATGTGCTATAACAAGAACATTAGTACAGTATTAGGTCAGTGTAAAGTAATTATGTGCTTATCAAAACAGTAGCGGTGCATTAAGATAAGACAACAATTAAATAAAACAACCAAGTTTCTTTTAAAAATGCACTCTGCCACACATGCATAATACTACAGTGAATTACAGAACAGATTTCCGAATGTATATACCAAACGACTTGTAATTGCCTATAAGCGCAATAAAAACCTTAGTAATTTTCTGGTCCGTGGTACACTCGATCCCATTGAATCCAATAATACTTGACCCCCCTCTCTATTTTCTAGCTCATTAAATACAATATATTCTAATCCTTATATATAGATGTTTATCTTTTCAGAACCTATTCATACTCTCTTCGTTTAGAACTGGTAACAAGAAAACTTTCATATTATAGACTTGTGTTTATTGTAGATTACTCGTGGTTGTTTTTTTAACTTAATACTAACTATGCTAACTTCACCTTATCTTGTATTGAACATTTATCTCTTTATTTGTGACCATGGCCAGTGCTTTATATATAAGTTTTTAGGAACTTCTTCACTCTTAACACCAAGACACGTGATAAATGATAGGGGAAGGTATTGTGGGCTATAAGCAGGATGATGCCCTGATGGACAGATATAAAGAATTTGATTTGAAGACATTGTTAAAATAAACTTATGATTCCTATTGTTGTTATTATGACAAGGTAATCCCTTGCTTCAATGCAATAAATTAATCCCCCCCCCCTCCTCAAATGCCATTGGTTGCAAACTAAAGATTAACATGTCCACAGCTCATCTCATTGGTTTACATATTAAAGAAGGCTGGCTACATGCATAATACTAAGACACGTGCCTACAAGTGATAAATGATATCCAATCACTATTTGATAATCTTACAAAGTTACAAAGATAGAAATCTGAAATTTGCAGAAAAT
>NW_008709433.1:33631-34530 GCF_000327385.1 Lottia gigantea
AAACACTATCACTATCTGTATCATTACTAACCTAGACTACATACTACAGTCAAACACTACCAATATCTGTATTATTAATAACCTAGACTACATACTACAGTCAAACACTACCAATATCTGTATTATTAATAACCTAGACTACATACTACAGTCAAACAGTATCAATATCATCATTGTATCATTACTAACCTACACAACATACTACAGTTAAACACTATCAATATCTGTATTATTAATAACCTAGACTACATACTACAGTCAAACAGTATCAATATCTGTATTATTACTAACTTAGACTACATACTTCAAACAGTATCAATATCTGTATTATTACTGACCTTTACTACACACTACAGTCAAATACTATCAATATCTGTATCAGGAAAACAAACTTTATGGAAATACAATATTTTTTATTTTATTGACTGCGACGTTTCAATGAGTGTTCTTTTAGAAATTAGTTTTAAGAAAGGAAGAACGGTACATAATTTTCTTAATGCATATGGAAAGGCACCAACAACGACAGCACCACAAGCCAAAGGTTGTATATACCAGATAAAATGTACACGTGGAGATTCATATGTAAGTGAAACGAAACGCCCTCTAGACCAGCGCCTCAAAGAATCTGAATCTACCCAACCCTACAGCAGTTGATGAACACAGTGCCAACCAAAGACATCAAATATCATGGAAAGACCATCTGACAACCTTCCAGCACTTCCCGCCCAATATTCACCACTGGGTCTCTTCGGTCGTCAGACAAGGTGAGGTGGTCCCTACAGCCTAATCACTATGAATTCATTTTACCTACTCACAGCTGCTGGATCGCCCAAAATCCGAATGATAAGGTTAGGATTACCCTACGGTCGTCCAGCCCAGCAGCTCTTATGGGGCCCATG
>NW_008709433.1:35332-36916 GCF_000327385.1 Lottia gigantea
TGTTAGGACATTTGACAAACGAGACGGTTGATCAAAGTTCTTATTCAGAGTGAATATAAAACTTGCAATGGTCTGTATCTTTGCTGTGAGGTTTTTCAATTCTGGATATTGCTTGGGGAGAATTTTGACCAGTTGGACTTTCGTGGACGTTTTAGAATGTCTGGTACATTCCACGAAATGTTGGGCGTACCTGTGCAATTTAAGGTCCCTTAGATAGGAGGTTACCGTCTTGATGATAATTTTGCCCTCAGGTGCCAACACACCCTTATCATCCACGCCACCTAGATGCTTGAATTCGGAGAGGTCCGTAAAGCTAGCAAAGACTGTGTGTTGTTTGGGGATTTCTCTGTCATTGGCCACTGGGAACATATCGAGGGCTACTTTCTTTAAACGAAGCAAGCAATCCTCTTTCGTTAAATCCTCGGAGGCCCTCGAGGAAAGACTGCTGCAGGGAGAAGGGGCACGTAGAAGATTAGAGGGTGAAGCCTCTGTGCCAGAAGTGGAAGTGGAAGTGCCAGGAGGAAGGGCGGGGGTGACATTGCCAGAAGTGAAACTTTCCTGGGGGGTTGAAACACCAGGGACATCCAGGGAATGTAAAAATGCGTGAACCGGGAGGGGGGCATCTACACCTCGACTGGTAGAGGCATGTGGGGATGGGGATGGGGATGCATGCTGCAGAACATGTCTGGAGTAGACGATACGGACCACGGCATTCTGATTAGCCGTTTCCTGCTTGTTCAACTCCTTGGCCTCTGCTAAGTCCTTGCCATGCACGCCAACTAAGTGCTTAGTCAATTCGACTAGGAACGTCGGGTGTGGGCACAATTTGCACTGTTTGGTACCAGGGTTTTTAATGAGAACATATGCCATTGCAAAGGAAGCGAAGACTGCTAAGAGAAGATGAAAGATGAATGCAGACTGAATGAAACTGCTAAGAACGATGTGCCAAGAGAGATGAAAACAGAGAAACGAAAGCCAAGAAAGTAAAATAATAATACCTCAATAATGTATTCCGTTGTTTCCAAGTAACACACAGTGAAGTTAATGATTTACAAAGTAAAGATAGGGGTATATGAAGGCAGCTACACTATGACACCAAACCAACGACTACCATTCGACTACCAACCAACAAGAAATACCACGATCAGCACGAGTTTGGAAGAATGAAGGAGACCGAGTAACTCACGCCACACCATCTAGGACCGAGTTTCACCGCCATGCCATTCGACCCGACCAGATCTAACGAAGAATCAACAACCAAACCAACAACACCGAATCATCCAATTTGATCCAATCCAACTACCAACTACTACGACTACCAACAACTACCTAGTTTGCGATATCAGCATCCGCTGGAAGCGAACGTTAACTTGTCATCTACCTACCTACCTACCTCTCAATCATGATTACTTATCATTGAACGTGTCCTAAGAAGGAAGATTACCTATTTAAGATAATCAGAGGAAGATTATCAAGTAGTGATTGGATATCATCTATCACTTGTAGGCACGTGTCTTAGTATTATGCATGTAGCCAGCCTTCTTTATTTTGCAACCAATGACATTTAAGATGTGAAGGGGGATT
>NW_008709433.1:37661-38930 GCF_000327385.1 Lottia gigantea
ATCAGAGTGATGCCTCCTTAATATCAGTGTGATGCCCCCTAGATATCAGAGTGATTTCCCCTAAATATCAGAGTGATGCCATCAGAGTGATGAGCCAAGATATCAGAGTGATGCCCCCTAAATATCAGAGTGAAATAATCAAAGTGATGCCTCCTAAATATTAGAGTGATGCCTCCTAAATATTAGAGTGATGCCACTAAATATCAGAGTGATGCCACTAAATATCAGAATGATGCACTCTTGAAAAAAAAATGATGCCCTCTAAATATCAGAGTGATGCCATCTACATATCAAAGTGAACAATCAAAGTGATGAAACTAAATATCAACGTGATGCCTCCTAAATATCAGCGTGATGACTCCTAAATACCAAAGTGATGCCCCCTAAATATGAGTGATGCCATCAGAGTGATGCCCTAAAATATCAGAGCGAAATAATTAAAGTGATGCACCTAAATATCAGAGTGATACCTAATAAATATAAGAGTGATGCCACTAAATATCAGAGTAATGCCCCCTTATATCAAAGTGAAACAATCAAAGTGATGAACCTAAATATCAGTGTGATGCCCCCTAAATATCAGAGTGATGCCATGAGTGATGCCCCCTATATATCAGAGTGATGCCACCTGAGTGATGCCCCAATATATCAGAGTGATGCCCCTTAAATATCAAAGTGATGCTATCAAAGTGATGCCCTAAATATCAGAGTGATGCCATCAGAGTGATGCCCTCTAAATATCAGTGTGATGCAATCAGAGTGAACCACCTAAATATCAGAGAGATGCAATCAAATGCTAAAGTGATGCTCCTGTACATCAGAGTGATGCTCCTGTACATCAGAGTAATGCCTCCTGAACACCAGAGTGATGCCCCCAAATGCTAGTGGGATGCCTTATACATCACATTGATGCCTCCTGAACATCAGAGCGATTCCCACTGGGAGACCCATTGTAGCATATTTGCAACAACGGTGTTTTCCACTCTGGCTATACTTAGCCATGTACTTGTAATTGTAATGTAATGATATAAACACATCTTTATACTATGTAGTCTATTTATAACTTTATACTGGTCACCTAAGTACATAAGGCTGTTGAGTACAAGGTCACAAGGTCACCTTAGTTTGTCAACACTCGAAGCCTTGAATCTCTGCATTGTTTGTTCAGCATATTCTCCAAAAAAAGTAAGTAAATATCGTACAAATAGCACTTTTGAATTCATTAGAAGTCATATGCAATAAATATATTTCATTTAGCATGTGTCGATA
>NW_008709434.1:0-1479 GCF_000327385.1 Lottia gigantea
CCCTACTAACCTAAATACTAAGTGTCATATGACCCATTAACTCTGGTTTTCAACTATTCATGAAACTATTTTGTCCTGCAGACTTATTTCTGCCCTTAAAACACCCAAAATGTTCCAATTTACTACATATTTTACTATATACTTCCTCACCAATTATTTATAACATCAAAATTTGATAGTTTACTCAAAAATCCCCTTTATTAGCAAAATTTGTATCCTCATTTTGGAAATACCCTAATGAACAAACAAAAAAAGACATGCTATATGATGCCTTTACAATACATTTTGCAACTCATTTATCAAAGAGCCAAGATGTCAACCTGCACATTTGTTAGCTTTTAAAACTAAGATCTGCCAGCTGAAACTTGCATAACAATTATACCCATGCAACCTTGTGTATATTGTAATATTTATCAAGAAAGAATTATACATATTTTGTATTTAAGAGGCTCTGCTTTTAACCTGTTGATAGATATACTTTTATACCTTTTATTCTTTTGTACCATATTACTCTCATATGCAAAAATCTCCAAATGTACAAAAATGTACATTTTGTCATAAAGTCTTTACATGTAAGACATCCCTTCAAAAACATCTACCAAAATGTAAATATCAACATAGTCCCTTAAACAAAGAAGATGTAGAGATTATTCCAAAAACTGAATATTTAGACGAGAACCAGATATTAATTGTAGAAATGGGAGAACAGACCAGAGATGTAACTCAATTAAATGATATTAAACTAGAGAATTTAGAAACAGATATAGCTGAAGTGAGTCTACCTACTACCAACACAGAAGAACTGTTTGTTTGTAGTGAATGTAATATGGCTTTTATGACTTTAGAACTGGCTCAAGACCATATTTTAACTTCTCATTCACAATGAAAAATAAAATCATAAAATATTGAGTAAGGTCTCTGTCACACGTCAGTAAACACGTCAGACCCGTTAGCATATACGTCAAACACATCAGTAGTTCTTGGTTCAAAAGTATGACTTTTTATGTCTAAGCATCAGCATGAACATTTCTGCAACACAGTTTAAATATTATTGTTTAATAAATTATTGTGATACTGAAAAAAAAAAAAAAAATCACGTCTGCTTAACACGCAGAAGGTCACGAGTTCGAGCCTCGTCGAAACCTCGGATTATTTTATTTTTTGACCATTTTTCAAAACTAGGATATAAAATATGCTGTGTGTGCTTGATATAATTCTTCAGTTGTCTAACACAATTGCAGTGCATGGTTCGATTTAAGGATGAATCCCGCTACCATCAGGACGTATCTTGTCGGGGGTGTAGCTCAAATGGTAGAGCGCTCGCTTAGCATGCGAGAGGTACCGGGATCGATACCCGGCATCTCCAAGCTTAATTTTTTTTCTTAATGCTGCACACTTGCTGCTACTCTGGAGGAGAAAATACCGCTCGCCCTTTTTCTAAACAATTTAATTTACTATCTCCTGTTTAAGAAATAAGAA
>NW_008709434.1:7073-8436 GCF_000327385.1 Lottia gigantea
GGGGGGGTGTATATTTTCAATAATTCAAGATGAATGTATCAACAGATCAATTTCGGAAAAAAATTTAACGACCACGACGAGACTCGAACTCGCAATCTTCTGATTCGAAGTCAGACGCCTTATCCATTAGGCCACGCGGCCGTTAATACTGAGCTTGAGTGCCGTAGTTTTCCTCCAACGCCCTACTGTCCACAGATAAACCCCGATGTCCTTACTTTTGTTAAAAACAGAGCATTCATAACCTCGTTAATCAGGGCAGTGTTTTGTAAGCGACCATACACTACCTAACGGGCCCGGTTAGCTCAGTCGGTAGAGCATCAGACTTTTAATCTGAGGGTCAAGGGTTCGAGTCCCTTATCGGGCTTCTAAGTTTTTTTTTCTTTTTTTCACACTGTTGTTCTGTGACTTTCAAACTTGAAAATGGTATAGATATGGCTGACTTGCGGTCTGGCTCGGGAGACAATTAGTCGAATTCGCGGGGTTGTAGCTCAGTGGTAGAGCGTTCGCTTCGCATGTGAAAGGCCCCGGGTTCGATCCCCGGCAACTCCAATTTTCTTCCATATTGCCAATCAGTCATCAGTCAATAGCATGTTGAACCAACCTCTTTTTCATAATCCCATTATCCTAGATAATGGTAAACCCTTGTATTTTAATTCTTTTATACAATGTAAATTAACCAAAATCTCAGACCTAACCCTATGGGTTAAACCAGGTTTACTCCCCTTTCATTACATTCTAGATATGTTTACTTGTGATGAGTTAGACATTAACCCCAGAGCCATTGAAAACCAGTATAATGTAATTTGCAATGCAATACCTAAAGAGTGGATGGATACTATCAATTCAGAATGCCATCCCTTGGAGGACGAAATAGATTTATACTTTGTTTTCAACGATTCTGAGGTAAATGTCTTAAATGGTTCGTCCAAAATTTTCTATGATGCTTTACGAATCAAAGTTGCACAGCCCCCCACCTCAATAACTTATTTCAAAGATATTTATCCCCATATTAACTTTAATCTTGTATTTCCAAACATATTTTGTCAACTTAAGAGCAATGAATGCATTTTAAATGATTTTAAGATAGCACATAATATTTTTTTTACTAATGAGAAACTATTCAAGTTCAACATCATAGATAGCCCTTACTGTAAACTCTGCAATAATCATAGCATTGAAGATATAATGCATTTGTTCCTTCTGTGCCCTAAAGTAGTTCCACTTATTGATATTGTGTGCAATTTATTAACGGAATTTATGCCCAATGGTTTTTCACAGTCCGAATTATATTCTTATGTATTATTTAGTTACAAATTGTCAAGTTCAAAGAAAGTAAATAACATTCTTAATATTGTATTATCAC
>NW_008709435.1:0-920 GCF_000327385.1 Lottia gigantea
GACATGTTCAGCAGTGAGTTCGTACAGTAGTTTAGGCCCTTCGCTGAAGCAAGAACGTTTTCTCGACGACCGAACGCATCGAAATTCCGGAAGTTGATAATTATCAGAAATAGGCATGGCCGATGCAGTGCTAGAATTAATATTTGTATTTGTCTTTTTTACCAAAATGATTTTAGTAATCAAAATTAGGTCACACCAGAAACTTATTTTGCCATACATGGCGTTTGATGTTAAGCCTGAAAACACTTTTAAAGATGTTTATGATCTGGCATCTGCAGGAATTCAATCGTGCATATCACAGATCCCAGAAAAAGTGTACAGTCGAGTAACCTAATTTCGTGGAAACCTATTATTCGTGGATTTTCGGAAATGATTAATAATTTACGTGAGCGACCTTGCGCGACCTCCGCATTAGTTTGTTTTAATAAACATGGGTTTTCTCTACAATATCAGCTAGTAGAATGAATCCAGTAGTTTCAAGCAAGGTAAAATGTATTAATGTATACTTTGACAAATACAAAATGGCGGATTTCACTTATTACCAAACGTCACCATTTTTTATCGACCGAATTTTATTATAATCCCGAGCGATAATCGGAATTCCACATGTCGTCTGCTAGAATATAATCCAACGAATGAAGTCGCGTGATCAACTAGCGGATTCAGTGTCAGCAGAAAATTTCTATGGAACACAAAGTGGACCATATTCTTATGTTGTTTCAGTGACTTTTAGCAATAAATTACACTACGTATCATATTTTGTCAGTCACTATTTTGTTTTTAAATCGTGGTTCTTTGAATGAATTGTCACTAGTTATAATGAATTGATATTAAAGATAAATACTAAGAGAAGTTAATTATACCACCCGGTATCCATACAACGTGTTTATCTAGACTTATTTATAGATCAAACATTGTAC
>NW_008709435.1:7629-9554 GCF_000327385.1 Lottia gigantea
TTGTATCAGCAATACCTATATAGCTGCAGATTGACAGGTATACCAAATACTGTTCGACCGTTCAGGGCCCCACAAGGTCCATCCATCTCTGGCAGAGATCAAGCTGAACACTATATTATGTATTATGAAATAAATATCACTACACCAGTTACCAGTAATTTCATTTTACTAGTTTTGCCTTGACCGTGTGACATTTTTACTGTGACCAAATTACCGTGTGACCGTATTACTGTGACCAAATTACCATGTGACCTTTTTACTGTGACCAAATTACCGTGTGACCCTTTTACTGTGACCAAATTACCGTGTGACCTTATTACTGTGACCAAATTACCATGTGACCTTATTACTGTGACCAAATTACCGTGTGACCTTTTTACTGTGACCAAAGTTCCGGTGACCGAATTTCCTGTGACCTAATTACCGCGCCCCAGTGAGATAAATAGTTTTGAAACATTTATTGAATGTTAAAACCAAACGAATTTCATAAAACGAGGTATAGCGTGTTTGTAATTATAAAACCCTCAATTTAGATTTTGAGTTGTAAAATGACTGAATGAAAATTCTCATAGAGTCACCATATTTCAGGAAGAAGATTTCAAGTGGTCGTCAGAACTAGAAGGAACAATTTTAGCCGCGTATAATTTTGGTTTCATAGCATCACCAATACTTGGTGGCTACATAGCTGGACATTTCGGAGGGAAACGTGTAATAGCATTATCATTACTTATTGGTTCATTAACAACCATTTTAACTCCAGTGGCAGCACGTGCTAATGATGCCTTATTAATATTCATGAGAGCATTGGCTGGTCTTGTCATGGTAAGTAACCAATGAAATGTCTTTAGAAATATGCATATGCATTTTAATCATACAATTGCTCTTATATTTCTAACAAATGTAGTTAGGTTATTATAGTATCTCAATGTCAGATAACGTTGACCATAAGTAATGTGTAACTGCAAGATATGTTCTGTTACTTTATCAAAGAAGGTTCATAAATGAATTCAAATATATAAACTAGAGCCACTCGTGGCACAGAGTGGGACTTTGCAAATGTAGCAATTTGCTAAAGACCCTGAAAGAATCAACCATCGACGATAATTGGGTCAAGCGCAAGAACAAGTCTAAAGTTGAGAAATTTTTATTTTTCAGAAGATTCTAATACCGGAAGTAGACGTCAGACCTCACAAATGAAAGTATCAGCAGATAGCCAAGGTCAATGACCTTTGATCTTGTAAAGGAGAAGGTCTAAAAAGGTCAAAATCAAAATATATCCGTCATCAAAATTTCTAATTGCACACGACTATAAAACCGGAAGTTGACATAAGATAGCAAATATAAAAGTATAAATAGATAGCCAATGCCAATGACGTTTGATGTTAGAAAGGTCAAGGTCAACAAAGGTCAAGGTCAAAAATTAAAAATTTTGAATTTCCAAAACCTGTTCCTTTTTTTGAACTTCGAAGCGGAACCAACCGAATTTTTAAGACAAAGTGGCTCAATATATGAGGTAATTGTATGCAAAGATCCATTTTGAACAAATGTATACTTTGCAAGTTATGCCCCTGGCCAAAAATGTCAATAATGAGTAATTTAACCCGGATGTGCCACGCCCACTTCAATTTTTTTTGCATAGGTTAATTAATATTCAGAATGTTACGTTATGTTCGAAATGTAAAGCTCCTACATAATAAAGGTCAAAAGATATAGGTCAACAAACGTCAACAAAGTTCAAAATCGAAAAATGAAAAAATCCAAATGTTAAAACCCGTTCCTTTTTTGAAACTATAAAGCTGAAACAACTGAGCTGTTAACACAAGGATGAGGTAATTGTGTGCAAAGTCCCTTTTTGAACAAACGCATCCTATGCGAGTTATGCCCCTGCCTCTAAATGTAAACAATTAGTAATTCAACCCGGATGT
>NW_008709436.1:0-2841 GCF_000327385.1 Lottia gigantea
ACTTTCTTCTGATTTTNATACTTTCATTCACAGAATGGGACTAGCAGCAAGAAAAAGGTGAGACCTGTTGTCACCTATTTTTTTTTGGGAGGGTGGGGTTGGGGCGGGGGTGGTATGGGGGGGGGTTTGTGGGCAGGCTATCTTTCAGATTAATCACTTAATTAAAGCTGATTAGTTGACAAACAGTTTAATTTCACCAAACTTACTATTGTATTGTTAAGTTCAAGTCAATTATATTCTGAAGTGGGCCACCTTTGCAGGATGACTTGGAAGCTCCAAGCCTGAAGGTCCAGGGTTCGTTCTAGGTTTAGGTCAATTAAGTTCAGTCGTTTGGAGGAGAAAATAAACTGAGGCCCTGGCAAATGCCGCTGTCCTGGCAAAATTTCACTCATTGCACACTACACAGTATTACCCATCTTTGATAGCCCATTAGGTGCAGAAAAGTAGGATGTAAAACTTCATTCATTTCATTTCATTTGTCTTTTTTGGGAATACTAAATTGAGACCCTGTGTTCTACATAAGGTTATATGTGTATGGTAAAGGTCTCTTGTCAGTTGAAATGAAAAAGATGTTGGTATCCTTGTAAAATTTCTTTTGTTGTGCATAAGCCAGTCTTCTTTAGATCAGTCAGGTGCAAAAAAGTGTATTCAAAAAATTGCAAGCTACCAACTGATTAATATTTGATTAAACTGAATCATTATTGAAAATATTCAGTTTATTTTTAAATTTATAAATAATTGATCAAGTAAACAGTGCCTCACTATTAGATATCTTTTATGTGTTCAGCTAGTAGCACATCAAGCCATAGGAATTTTTTATTTTATGTGTTTTTGAGAGTGATTTCTCATCACCAATTGATATCCATTTTTGTCTATGTTATAAAGTTATATTTTTGTTTCAGTTACCAAGGATAATGCAAGTTCATGTAGGTGTATAATTTATGTAATTTTAATTTGAGATATACATAGTGTTTGGAAATTACAGCCCTTTCTTCCACAGCCTAAACGAAAATAGATATGGACAAAAACTTTGGACAAACTCCCCTTTATCCAAGCACTTCGGTAATTTCTCTTCGTGGGACGTTTAAACTTGGTTTTCCATCGTTGTTCACTGGTTTTCAAAGTATTTCCTGTCCTCTAAAATTTTGTTATTTGACCTTGTGGAAAAGACATATAATATTCTAGCTGTGGAGAAACCAGTGAAGAGAGAGAAATAGCAAATGGTATTTCTAGTTTGAGAAGGGATAACTCTATTTTCATTTAGTTTAATCCGCCTATTTATTCAAGGCCCCCAAAAATCCTCAAAATGCTGATTGTTGCTCTTTAAAAATATTAGATACACAAGAATTACTACAATAATGTGAAAATACAACTGCTGTATTTTTAATGTTATTAAACTAAATTATAAAAGGAAGGTTTATTAGAGCCATTTTGTCTTGATAAAATTTTATATTTACACCAAATAAATGCCAGAAAGGTTAAGACTAGTAGAAGAGGTACAAAAGCAGAATTAAAATATTTTATTGATATACAATAATATTACTTTTCTATTTAGATATATTCTTCCAAGTTTAACAGTGAACAGAAGCCACCTCTACAGGTAATAATACAGTCAAAATGTTCTCTATATCAATACTGTTGAATTTTTCTACACAAAAAACCTTTTAGAACATAAATCTGACTATAAGGTAAAAATCAACAGATTTGGCCTATTGATCTTTGGAGACCAGTTGAAGCCAACAACTGTGGTTCATTCTGAAAAATCTTTTTGCTGCCTGGTGATATTTTCCATATATTGCACACTGCATGGTGTTTGCTGTTCTGTAGTAGACTATACCAGACCTCCTATTACAAAGGCTGTTAACGATAATATTCGTGATAACAACTCACGAATCTCCAAAGAATTTTTGTAGAATGAGCCATTTCATTTTTCAGCTGTTTCTTCATTCAGTGAAGGATTTTGTTGTTTTTTTGATTGAACCCAAAGTATTATTGTCAATAGTTAAAGAGGAATATGATATCACCAGTAAGGTCTATACATTTGGTATGCGAGCTGATAAAGGACATACATTAAATGTAAGTTTAAAAATAACTATTTGGAATAATAACTACAGGTTGTAAGATATTGTCACTCTTCAATTAAAACAGAATATAAACAACCATAAAATTTTATATCTATATTTGTTAATTTTTCATTATTCTTTATGAGACGAGCAAAGTTTCAAGTTGAGCACTTATAACACTCTCCCTATCTATGAAGGATCCACGTTCAATTGGCCTCAAGTAACAGCATTAATGAACTTCAGTGAATATTATGAAAATATATAATGAAAATTAAATTCAGTATTATGAATACAGTGAAGAGTATCGATGCTGATGCTTTACAACTTCTAATACCCAAAGACTGAATTGGTCAACTAGGCCTATAATTTTCTATTGGTCTATTTGTTAGTATTATAACATGTTCCTGATTGTCTTTATTTTACTAGAGTTCTAATATATTTAATTTTCGGGGAAGGGAGGGTTTGATTCTCCCAAATGTACAGGCCTAGGGTGGAGCAGACACTTTATTTAGAAATTAGGATTAAGGGTCTTGATATTGGGTTTTCTTCTGTTCTTATTCTGATCTGAAATTAGAAAAAATAACTCGCCCGATGGGCGAGAAGTATAGTATCTGTTATGTACTGATTGTTTTTAGTTTACTATGAACAATATTATCATTTAAGTTCTTATTTTTTGAATATGCAACTATCATTTTCTGCTTATAGACATGGGGGAATTTCTCTTGAAGGCTCTTATAGTGGGCATGAACTATCTTGCTTGCTCGATTGCTGGTTGTAT
>NW_008709437.1:0-2838 GCF_000327385.1 Lottia gigantea
ATAAACACAGAGACATGATATTAAACACAGAGACATGATAATTAAACACAGAGACATGTTTTTTATGATGCAAATACAGAATACTATAAAATATTTCTTGCAGAATTCTTATTTTTATGTTTATCTATTTCAATTTAAAAGTCAGAACAACCTAGAGGGTGTAAACAGGAGTAATATTATAAATTCTATATTTTTATTATTTCAGTTTTGGAAAGAGCTCAGTATGCAAGTGATGATCCGTTTTTTAAACATAAATGTCGTTTTTGTCATAAAGTATTTGGAAGTGACAGTGCTCTACAGATTCATGTTAGATCTCATACAGGTAAGACAACTTTCTTCATGGTGTTTTGGGGGGTGGGGATAGAAAGGGGCAACAACTCTTATTGCAACTCTAGTCATATAAGATAGAATAAACTTTACACAACTACTAACAAAGTTTCCACCTACAAATTACCACAAGAAAGTTATAAAGTTGGTTCAACATCATTTACTAATTAAAAAACTTTGAAAATAAAAAGTTATTTTGTAGTTGATATAAATATTACTAACTTGTAGAAATAGACATTATATTCTGACTGAATTGGGTGGATTTATTTAAATACAGTCTGTGATAATCCTCTACCGTAGTTACCATAATAATACTGATAATCTTCTCAGGTTAGACGTAGTGAAACATAATTTACTTCTATAGACCAGCTTAGATACAGGGTTACAATAAAATAGGTAGAGTGGTTAAAACATATATTGAAACCACTTAATAAACTGTGTTTGTGAGGCACTAACTTTCCAATGGTAGGCACTAACTTTCCAATGGTAGGCACCAACTTTCCAATGGTAGGCACTAACTTTCCAATGGTAGACACCAACTTTCCAATGGTAGTCACCAACTTTCCAATGGTAGGCACTAACTTTCCAATGGTAGGCACTAACTTTCCAATGGTAGGCACTGGCTCATGGTTAAAGTAAAATTGAAATAGCTAGCGTTTATTAGACTAACTAAGGTATATCATAACAACTATAGAGTTAATATGATAATCATAGCGCCATTGGTTCAAATCCTCTCCACTATGAGTTTATTAGATTAACTAAGGTATACGATAACAACTATAGGGTTAATATGATAATCATAGCGCCATGGGTTCAAATCCTCTCCACTATGAGTTTATTAGATTAACTAAGGTATATGATAACAACTATAGGGTTAATATGATAATCATAGCGCCATGGGTTCAAATCCTCTCCACTATGAGTTTATTAGATTAACTAAGGTATATGATAACAACTATAGGGTTAATATGATAATCAGGGTGGATAATATATTTATACATTGTATCACAACTATATATCTCACTACTATATTTGGTCAATATAAATACTTTACTATTATTAACTTCAATATACCGTTACTTGTTTGTTTTCTTCATAAATGAATTCGCGTGGATTTTGAACAATGAAAAATAAACGCTGAAATTTGGAACGCGTGGTGACGACCAATTAAACGCATTGATACATGTTTAAGGGGTGAGGCGTGGGCCAATCGTATTGACACTACTATATTTATAACGAGTATCCCTTTTTAATAATCTGACCTAGAGGTCACTCCGCATCTTTTAAGATGTATGAAATTAAGGCGTTTGTGTTTCTATAGAAACAGTGTATTGTTGATATACTCAGAGTGGCAATTAGACATGACTGAATCATTATAAATATTATTTACCAACAATACATATACAAGTTTTTCTCTGAAGGTATTTTTTTGACAGATTTGTTCAATAACAGGTGAAAGAGGGGGAAAGTTGTTCGTTTAAATACTTCGTACCAGTTAGTTTTAGTTCTTGTCTTGCTTCAAACGAGAAGTAAATAGTAAGGTATCCTGGTTTGTCCTTGGTAAGGCAGAAATAGCCTGTCTTGTACTGATATTGAAGGGTGGTCCATGGTAAGATTATATATTAAAGAGTTGTCTTTGTAAATGGTAAGATTGAAATAGCCTGTCTTGTACTGATATTGAAGGGTGGTCCATGGTATGATTAAATATTAAAGAGTTGTATTTGTAAATGGTAAGGTTGAAATAGCCTGTCTTGTACTGATATTGAAGGGTGGTCCATGGTAAGATTATATATTAAAGAGTTGTATTTGTAAATGGTAAGGTTGAAATAGCCTGTCTTGTACTGATATTGAAGGGTGGTCCATGGTATGATTAAATATTAAAGAGTTGTATTTGTAAATGGTAAGGTTGAAATAGCCTGTCTTGTACTGATATTGAAGGGTGGTCCATGGTAAGATTATATATTAAAGAGTTGTCTTTGTAAATGGTAAGGTTGAAATAGCCTGTCTTGTACTGATATTGAAGGGTGATTAAATATGATTATGGTATGATTAAATATTAAAGAGTTGTATTTGTAAATGGTAAGGTTGAAATAGCCTGTCTTGTACTTCTTGTTAAAAGGGTGGTCTATAAAGGGCTATACTCTGAAAGTATGAAACTGTAATATAAAGGAGTTTAAAGGACATTAGCCTGCTGTTTTATACTGAAATCAATGTTTGATGTTTTCACTAAAATAAGTAGGCTAATAGAATTGGTGAAATGTTTTTAATTTTTAGTATGATTCTCAGGTTTTACTGTTAACAATACTAAGAGTTTCTCTAAAAGAATGAACCATATTGACAGACCACACTCCCAGAATTCACAGATATTTTTTCTCACTTTCTTAATCAAATAATAAAAACAATTTTTGATTTCAAATTTCTGTTTTTTATCAAATTATTTCATCAACTTCCTGTCCGTCTTTTCAAGTTTCTGGCGAACAATTGTAAAACAGGAGTCGCCAGACTATATAT
>NW_008709438.1:0-1477 GCF_000327385.1 Lottia gigantea
ATAAGGGAATTAAAAATCTTCGTGTCAAATGTGACAACTAATTTGCTCGTTTTAAATCTGTTCCTCGCTATTCAAGACACAAAATCAATCTGATCATTTGTCGGAAAGTTTTATAAGGTTTGCTGATAAATTGATAGCTGTGTTTGTGTCTGGATAATTGAGTCTGATGCTCAATCATTGAGTCTATTTTTTTGTAATTAAAAATAATAACTTGCCATCATTTGACAATAGGTTTTGATGATCTCACAAAACTGATGTTTTTAAGTTATTCAGAACATCAGTCAACCCTTTCAGAAAAGTTTTTCCTAAATAATAAATAAATCAAGTTCTAAAGATCCGAACTGCAGAACAAAACCCAAAATCCAAAACAACATATTAGCAATACATTGGTAGCAGAAGTTATGAAATGGTAGCAGAAGTTATGAAATGGTAGCAGAAGTTATGAAATGGTAGCAGAAGTTATGAAATGGTAGCAGAAGTTATAAAATGGTAGCAGAAGTTATGAAATGGTAGCAGAAGCTATCAAATGAAGCAGAAGTTATGAAATGGTAGCAGAAGCTATAAAATGGTAGCAGAAGTTATGAAATGGTAGCAGAAGTTATAAAATGGTAGCAGAAGTTATAAAATGGTAGCAGAAGTTATGAAATATTGTTTAAGTCAACTAAAAGTTTGTAAGATTCAGGAGTCTTGTTTGAAGTTAAAGAATAATTTGACAGGACTGAAGATAGAATGATAAGATTAGGTATTTACATGGCTTCCGAACCAGGGAAAGTAACTGGCAGGTTTCAGGGGAAATTATAGGTTTCTCTTTCTAACGATATTTGAGACTGGGTGATTATTGACAAGACGCGAAACCTGATTTGTCATCTCCTTCCTACATTTCAACAATTTTCAGGTTTTTTAAATTTTTTAAAGAATTATTGACGGAATTGTCAGTCTGGAAGATGTGAGTTAACTATTTCAGTTTTACATTCAGTTAGGGCCTACAAATCCTTCTCCCAAGACAGTGGCATAAACCTACCAATTTTTACTGTCCAGTCTTAACAACTGAATGTCTTTTTTATCTAACACTACCTAACAACACTGACAAGGTCAACTGCTTCAAAATCTGAAGGTGTTATGGCAAATTGTTCTGCGATGGCCCCACTCAGACCTCTCGGTCTTACAGTCACCGAGACTCCAAATCATAGGTTGAAGAACTAGAAGGTGTTATCTCAACTTATGATTGGATGGACCACTTTGAAATCACAAGAGCCAAACTTGTCAAGTCACCTCGACTCCTAAAAATCGTTTGTGAAAATCTTGTAACATTAACAACTAACTTTCTTAAATACCTACTTGAACATGTCAACTTTTAATTCTACGTTTTTTATTCATTATTAAAAATCCTTGTCAAATCTTGAAATTTCTCAAACACACCTGGTTTTCACGAGTGTAAAATAACAAATTTTTTAAATTTCAATGAAATCTTCTCACG
>NW_008709438.1:7507-8868 GCF_000327385.1 Lottia gigantea
TCCTCCATTATTGGATTTCGACTTTGATTGGTTGTATCGATTGGTTGGTTTAGCAAGTCTTGGTATTTGTAAATTTGCTCTACAAACTCTTGCAAAATGATTTAACCTTCCACAATTAGAACAGGTTTCCCCTTTTGCTGGACATGGTTTGTCTACATGGGGCCAAAATCCACCACATAAGCCACAGGTTTTGTTTTGGTTATGCCGATTAGATTTGGGATGGTTGTGAGGTTTAGAATTCTTGGTTCCACCTGATGACATATAGTTGACAGATTCTGATTTTGTGGTATCGGTACGTGACGAATGATCCATTTGGTTAGTTTGACTCTCAGCGGATTCCATAGCTTGTGAAATATCTAAAGATATTGTCGAGTTTAAGATCCTTCTCTCTGAGTAGACGCCGTTTAAGTCTTGAAGAAGAGCATTTCTCGACTACTTGGTCAGCAATGGCATCATTAACATCAGGAAAATCACAAGCAGCTGATAGTGATCGAAGGCGAGTTACGTTACTTTTAAAAAAATGTTTGTTTTTTTCTAAATTCTTTATGAATTTCATCTGCTATTCCCATACCCATTTTCATCTTTGCTTTCAAGAGTTTAATGATTAATGCTCTTTGCATTCTCTCTTTGAAAGTTGGATTTGGAATATTTTCAAGTTCGATTATCATTTGTTTGTCTGCTTCGTGTCTGCACTTTATGTTTTTATTTCTGTATAAAATGTTTAAGTGCAGCAGTATCAACTCTATTGACGGGTTCTTCACCTGGTTTTGGTTTATCGTTTTGGTCTAATCGTAGATCTTACCTTGTACCTGGACCAGTGTAATTATGACCGGGAAGATGTTTTTCTCCAGGGTATTTTGCCCATGGAAAACAAGGAAGAGAACCTAATGATTTTTGAATGTCAGAACCGAAATAAGTTTGAGCAATTATCATTGACATATTTATATAATAATTTTAAAACCATTGCCTTTTTTATTTTCTTATCTTTTATTTCGCATTTCTCTTATATGTTGTAATTCTTTCAACTCGTTAGATCTTTCACTGCTTCGCTTATATTTACTCCTGCTTTTGCAACAGATCCTACAGATCCAACGGCATGGGCTTCTGAGGAAATAAGGGATTTGTTGTTTGAGACAAAGTTGGCTACTTTTGGGATGAGAGATGATAGAGCCAAGAAGAAACCGTCTCCTTCGAATTTCTTTTGTTTGTGTTTTAAAATTAAACTCATTCTGTTTTTAAATGAGTTAATTTAATGAAGAAATCTATTGAGCAAAGAAGTATATGAATTAGGCCACCAACCCTCGGTTTTTGCTTGAAAATATAGTTTTTTTAAGTGTTACACGACCGATAGTAGTACATGA
>NW_008709439.1:0-911 GCF_000327385.1 Lottia gigantea
TGCAAATACACCGACCGAACGTCTATGTTGATTACCGCCAATGACCGGATTATCCTACAGGTCTAATCAATTTACTTAGAAACACTAGGCGAGAATATGGGATCACAATACGGTGGGGTGGGGTTTAATTTTTGAGTAGATCTACTCAAACCCTGACAGAATGTTTTATAAAGTGTTGTGTTGTTAAAATTTCGTACACTTGTCATGGGATTTTGATATGGTAAGTATGTATGTGTCCAAGTTCAAAGGTAAGAGACAAAACGCGATTTTCTTCATTTCTCAGTTTTTCCTAATTTCTTTCACTTTATTCACTCTTTTTCACGCCAATCTCAATACAGAACGT
This sequence comes from Lottia gigantea, assembly GCF_000327385.1. NCBI lineage: Eukaryota > Metazoa > Mollusca > Gastropoda > Lottiidae > Lottia > Lottia gigantea. Next base: position 344 of record NW_008709439.1, read on the forward strand.
TAATGAACTTTAAACCATACATTTTCACCGTGGTGTATTTTGAGCGCCAATGCCCTCTATGATTTCCTTATAAGAAAGTCCCAAAAGGTGGGAGATTGCTCAAACTTATGAAAAAGTCTAGTGGACTGATATTTGCACCTATTTAGCCCTCCCAAAGTCACTTACCTGCCCTGTGTTACGGAACTGGAGTGAAAGTTGGGTCTTTTTCACTACTGAAACGGACGAAAAGGAAAAGTCGGGCTCTAAAAAACCGTGATTTGAGTTCAAATATTGCCAATTTCCTCACAGTATGAGACTGGTATAGTAGACAAATGTTTCTTTGACCAGGTTAAGTCTAATTTTTGGGAAAATTAGCAAAAATGACCCTTGAAATACGTATTTGTCATGAAATTACAAACACAAGATTTATCTCAAGTCANAACCAGGTAAAATTAAGGCGTGCTCACTATCAAGTCCGCGCTTTACTTGTATGGGTCTACACAATACACGCGTTTAGTCTATTCATTTTCCTCTCGTACACAGAAGAAGAACGACGTTCGCAAGAAGCAATCCAAGATGACTGACGCAG
>NW_008709439.1:6985-8919 GCF_000327385.1 Lottia gigantea
CTGCTGATTTTTGTTTTTGGGCAGCAGGCATTGGGTCAGGGACACGTGGTGGTTTTGGGCAGTCTTTTGCCAAGTGGCTCTCACCGCCGCACAAGAAACACTTCTGGATCGTCTTGGGCTGGTTTTCGTATTTGATACCCAGCTTGTGGTTATCGATCAAGATACTGGAGGGGATTGGTTTTTTTATCTCTTGTGTGAAGACAAATCTCACTCCAGTATCTATATTTGGGTGGCGAGAAAATGTGTTTCTTTTGATTCTAAGTGAGGTGCAGAATGCTTGTAATTTTGTTAAAATTACATCATTCCGCATCTCATATGGTGCACCGTAAACCATGATACGGATATCAGGCTTACGGTTTAGAGCGGGGATGTTTTTGGCGTGTTCAATTTCAAATTTGATATTGTTGTAGACTCTGGAATCTTGTTTAAACCAAGTGTGGAATTGTTCCAGATCTGCCTGATTTTCGAAGGATATAAGAAATTTGGCTCTCCCCAAGTTCTGGAATCCCCTAATGATGGTCATAGGGGACTTTCTTGCCTGCATAATATCCAGAAAGTCTTGAGAATTTATATTTGACTGCAGGGCCCCTTCGGGTTTGATCTGCATAGTGAACTTTCTTTCAATCATGTTAGTAGTATTATAATGTACAAAATTTTTTTTTTTTTTTTTTTTTTGAAGGGTGCAAAAAGGAATAAAAAAAATGAAAATAAATAAATAAATAAGTAAATAAATAAATTTGAAGGATTTAGATGGTGCTGGATGGACTGTTGACGGTCGGACAGGTGAAACAATGAAAGTTAAAGCACAACACAAACACACGATTTTTTGATGGGTAAGTTTATTTATAATCACAGATGGCCAGTAGATTAATATAGGGTGGTGTTGCTCCCTAGAGGCTATAGCCGGTCAGTGGTCTTGAACTTTGACCGTACTATAAAACCTATTTCCGGTCTGATCTAAAATGGCTAGCTAGCCTCTGTAAAACTGGTCAATTTGAATCTGTATCGATCTTCTTTGATGAGTGTGCAATGATGGAAATTGTGCTAGATGATATAAAGAAATACCTGTCCTTTAAGGGTAGTTGACCTGTTGGCACTGTACTTTCACGCAGAAACCTTTGGCGGCATGTTGAATTTAGAGTACTAACGTGATGTGGACAGTGCGGTGTCTAACAGTCAAGTGAGTAGTGAACACGCGCGAAATTTTCCTTTTATACTCGAAAATGGAGTCGAAAAATAGGATCGAAAGCTTTTCTCGTGAAATAGCGCGGACTTGATAGTGAGCACCGTAGTTTTCGACTCCATTTTCGAGTATAAATAGTGTTTTTAGTCGTCGCGTTCGCTTCATTCAGTTACTAGACTTTCGCACGACGACACCGTCTCACTAACTAAATTCACATCATGTCTGGACGAGGAAAAGGAGGAAAAGTAAAGGGAAAGAGCAAGACCCGATCATCCCGGGCTGGATTACAGTTCCCTGTCGGTCGTATCCACCGTCTGTTGAGAAAGGGAAACTATGCCGAGCGAGTCGGAGCTGGTGCCCCAGTCTACTTAGCCGCTGTTTTGGAATATTTGGCTGCTGAAGTTCTCGAGTTGGCTGGTAACGCTGCCCGTGACAACAAGAAATCCAGAATCATTCCAAGACATTTACAGTTGGCTATCCGAAATGACGAGGAATTGAACAAGCTGTTGTCCGGAGTAACCATCGCTCAAGGTGGTGTCCTCCCCAACATCCAAGCCGTTCTCTTACCCAAGAAATCCGAGAAGGCTGCATCCAAATAAATCTAGCGATTTATTTAGAATACACAAAAAAACGGCCCTTTTCAGGGCCACCCAAAATCTCAAAAAAGAGGGAAAAAGTCTAAATCTTACATTTCAAAATAAAGGAATGTCCCCAATATCCCCTGTCTAATAAGGACAAATCGCTATATAAA
>NW_008709440.1:0-812 GCF_000327385.1 Lottia gigantea
CTCTCGCCCCAAGCGAGAATCATACCCCTAGACCAACAAGCCGCCGTTAAGTAAACGAGGAAGCCATTCGGTTTTTAACATTTCGGATTAGAATCGATCGCAAAAGCCACTGCGCTTTCCACTTGACATGCTTGATTGGATGCGAAAACCAGCCTTTTCCTTCAAGTTGACGTCAGCCGACAGTTGATTGAGAAGAGAAACTGATCAAACAAGCTTTAATGTTCCTTTCGTCACAACGATATCTCGGTTGAAAGCCAATCTCCAAGCCAGTCAGTTTGATCGCCGCCGTCGCCTATACCACACATGTACATCTGCCAACACAGACTTTTCGCGGGCGATTCTCAGCCGTGCACGTTCCCGCCAACGCACGAAAAAATGGAAGCCATTTCGATGTTGGGTCGTGGATGAAAATAGGGCTTGTCCGGGAATCGAACCCGGGACCTCTCGCACCCGAAGCGAGAATCATACCGCTAGACCAACAAGCCAGCACTGTGTCGGCAGAAAATTAGCTACATCGTTCTGGCCGGTGTACAGCATTAAAAACGAGTTAACTCCTGTCGTCAGGAAACAAGGAGAAAGAAACGAATGGAAATAACGCTGCCAGATACACACGGACGTGAAAGAAAAGTTGGGCTTGTCCGGGAATTGAACCCGGGACCTCTCGCACCCTAAGCGAGAATCATACCTCTAGACCAACAAGCCGGACGAGAGTTCANAACATTTCCCGAAACAAAAGATAACGGTGATACTGAGAAAAAGGAAATGAGTCAAAATGGAAAAAAAAACTTTCAGGGCTTGTCCGGGATTCGAAC
>NW_008709440.1:7181-9210 GCF_000327385.1 Lottia gigantea
CCAAGCCAGTCAGTTTGATCGCCGCCGTCGCCTATACCACACATGTACATCTGCCAACACAGACTTTTCGCGGGCGATTCTCAGCCGTGCACGTTCCCGCCAACGCACGAAAAAATGGAAGCCATTTCGATGTTGGGTCGTGGATGAAAATAGGGCTTGTCCGGGAATCGAACCCGGGACCTCTCGCACCCGAAGCGAGAATCATACCGCTAGACCAACAAGCCAGCACTGTGTCGGCAGAAAATTAGCTACATCGTTCTGGCCGGTGTACAGCATTAAAAACGAGTTAACTCCTGTCGTCAGGAAACAAGGAGAAAGAAACGAATGGAAATAACGCTGCCAGATACACACGGACGTGAAAGAAAAGTTGGGCTTGTCCGGGAATTGAACCCGGGACCTCTCGCACCCTAAGCGAGAATCATTTTTTTTTTATCTTGTAAATATTTATTAAACATAAATATGATACACTACAATATAATATTATGTACTACAATATAATATAATACAATACAAAATGATAAAATACAATATTACTTATTACTGGTATAAAGGGGATAAGATCAAATTATATACATGTGTCGTTATCACAGATTGTTTCTCCATATTGGAGTTAAAAACATAAAAGATTGATGTATCATCATGGTACTATATTGTATATAGAACCTCATAAAATAAAAACAATATTGAAATTATAATAGGATTAAAAACTTAACTAATTTTACTGCAGGGCTTCAGATTGTGGACACTAGCAATGACATTGTATCTCTCATAAGCGGTATCAAAATAATAAGAGAGTATAGATTAAGATTTTGATTGAAATAGGTGAAAAACAGGTTAAATTTTGTCGAAAGATAACTTAAAAGATGAAATTTAGATTAAAATTATATTGTTATTTGCACTTTAGGGTAATATATATACAAAAAAATAGTTTACAGTAGGCAATTAGTTTGATGTAGTGGAAAGATTTAAATATAAAATATTTAAAAATCAAGCAGTAGATTAGTCAAAAAGGTTTAAAATATTTGAAAAGTAAGTAGTTATTACACGGAAATACTAAGGACATCACGTGAAATTCAAGAAATTTGTTACATTTTTGAAAAAAGTATAAATATAGGATATAAAATGTTTTTTTTTTTTTTTTTTTAAAAGCAACTGATAGATCAAGACTACTTAGGTTGGTGAAAAGGACTGGATACTCAAAGCTGTTATGGTAAGGTGTATTAACAATATTATTTAATTTTCTGTGTTTCAAATACTTATTTTGACTGAGAGATTGTTTTGGAGAGGCAGAAATATCCTTATTAATGGATCTTTACATTCGAAATCAAAATTGCAAAGATCCATAAGGATATTTCTTAGAGAATTGCCAAACAGAGTTGAAAGTCTGCTCTAGTAAAAACTAGGGCATCGTCTGCTAGTGTTGACACAACATATAAAGGAATGTATAGGCTATTATTACTACTGTTTTAAGCTATAGGGTTATAGAGACTAGTCCATACTGATGAATTAAGATGGTAGGTACTTTAAAAACATGTTAAAATATATAAAAGGTATATATATACACTTATAGAATAAAACTATGAAAATTCAATGTTAATTGAATTGTCAAGAGTGATATTAATAAAACAAGAAGGTAGAATAAACTTTTGGATAAAAGCATGTCTGGGATAAAATTGTTTCAAATAGATTAATGCATTAGCTAAAATATTTTTATATAAAAGGACAAGATCTATATTGCATTGAGGGTTTTCTATATGCAGGTTCCTTCTAATATAAATAGTCTGCCTTGCACAGGATAAAATTATGTTTAAAAGTTCCTTTGGAATGGATTTATTAAAAGATTGAAGTCCAAAAAGGATAAAGCATTTAAAATCATGGTAAGTAAAACTAAACGGTAAAATATCAAGCAACATTTGTTGAATAAGATATGTAAAAATGCTAAGATCTAGGCAGTCGACGAAGAGATGTTCCGTGGATTCAGGCTCATCATTGCAAACTGGGCACATCTCTCCATCGACTTTACCTATTC
>NW_008709441.1:0-6082 GCF_000327385.1 Lottia gigantea
TTCACGTTTACACACTGGAATGCCAGATGTCCGGATGCATTTCCAGCCTAAGTTATTCTTGTGGATGCCCCGAAAAATGCTTGGTGTAGATTTCAAGTGCCCGGTGTGTGTGAATTGTGCCGACAATTCCCTCCGTTCAATGGGCCTCTACGACCGAGTAAGACTGGTCATGAATGTGAAGGAATGTTAATACCTTGCAGCAGAATATATGTACTGTCGAATTTGCTTAGGGCAGTACATATCGTATGACACCAGACTACTTCAACAACTAAGTGATGCAGTAAAGTCACGGTTTCCTGTTCTGCTCACTCACAAGTATGCCTGTGATCGTGCTGTTGTTTCTTTGCTGCGTTCCAGAACATTCGGAAACAGTCCCACAGCCATGAGAAACAATTTGCAGGAAATACATTCTGAAGAATGGCTTCGACAACAGCTGGTATACATTGAAGACTGACAGAAACATAGGAAGGGTTTGAAGTCTCTCAGTATCAGCCAACATAGTTATGCTGAAGCACCAACCATGGAAGCTGTCTATAATAGCAACAAATAGTTTTGATGCGGTTGGAACGGTTATAAGTGCAATTATCATCGCATTGTGGAAGCATATATATGTCAATTGTATTGCTAATTATGACATAATTGAGTTGTTTGGCAATTCATTGGCTTCGGAAACCTTCTTCGGCACTTCAACCTACAATACTGGCATTAAACAGCAACAACAATGCATTGATTGTTTTAAGCGGCGATTGTTATGACGTTGTATTATTGTTTACCTAAAATAGGCCTATGTATAACCGTGCTGTCATTCAGAGAACTGCCTTAAAGCTGCTCCCAAAGAAATATCGAAATTAAAAAAAAAATAGCACCATATACCGGGCGTCAGGATAAGGGTTTGTAAAAAGGATCTCGTATCAAGATTCGAAAAATATGGAACGCTTCACGAATTTGCGTGTCATCCTTGCGCAGGGGCCATGCTAATCTTCTCTGTATCGTTCCAATTTTAGTATATGTATTACGTGAGTAATACAATTGGAGATAGGTCCGTAAGTCCATTAAGTACCCTAGACTTAACACACATCAAAGCCCCCTGGTATGACTCAGTTACACTCATTATCATCGTTAGTATGATTGTAATTGTGACGTATAAACAAACCCACGTGATGGGAAATGGTAAATTGCGCATGCGCACTGAACTAAATAGAAATAGTGTAAGGCAAAGTAGTTATATCTGTAAACGTCGCCGATATCAAACAACCCAAAGAAAAACAACTATGCGAAAATCAAAAGAGAAGGGAGGGGGGATTTGATGTTAAAACATCATTTACACTTTAATGGATGTGACCATAGAACGTGCCCGTAAGATGTGGCGATAGGTAGTAGATAGGACAGGATAATATCTCGGTCTCCTGTTTATTAGGTGAATACGTATGAATGTTAGAAAGAAATATCGTCTGCTAGAAATAAACTCCTGGTCATTTCGCAATGTCAATGAGGTCCAGCCGAAGTGAAAACGCGTGCTTTAATAGCGTCATTTGGAAAAGAGTGCCAATTTCAAGTTCTAATTGACGATAATAGGACAAGTTTTAATGGTAAGTGTATATCCATCTGTCTATAATAGCAACAAATAGTTTTGATGCGGTTGGAAGGGTTATAAGTGCAATGATCGTTGCATTGTGTAAGCATATAAAAACAGCTGGTATACATTTAAGACTGCCAGAAACACAGGAAGGGTTTGAAGTCTCTCAGTATCAGCCAACATAGTTATGCTGAAGCACCAACCATGGAAGCTGTTATTGGAGCTGTAGCTATGTGAGGGATGTTTTCAACCGGATGGAAACCTTGAAGGCTATGATAACACCAACCTATGGCACCATATTGAAAATAGATTCAACCAAAAAAGTAAATTATTTCATTTATCTTGAAAGCAGTACAAAAAATGCACAGTGATTTAAAAAAGATGATTTTCCATAAACAAATGTTTGAATTTGATGTATAATTACTCTTTCAGATGTGCAAAAAACTTCAAGGAAAGGCTGCAAACAGTGCTCAATGGGCAACCAATGTGGCAACGAGAGGGGCGAAATTTTGATGTCAGTACTGACAACTTCTGAATCTGTTGACAGTTTAAGGGAGATGGCAGAGGGATTGATGTCAAGATTCGAAAATTCACAGAAAGATCTACCCAAGTGCCTCTACACAGACCGTGAATGCTGCAACCAAGACGGTCCATCTAAGTTTAAGGTACCGTACACACTTACGAAATTGTAGTTATTTAAAAAAAAAAAACATATTTTATATCCATCATGACCTTAAAGCTACTTACATGATTTTTTTTTAAGGTCCTGTTTTCCAAGTGGACAGATTTAAAAATCCGTCTCGATATATGGCATTTTATGCGACGCCTTGCCCTTGGTTGCACTTCAGAGAGTCATCCATTATATGGCACCTTCATGTCCCGGCTATCCAGCGCCATATTTGAATGGGACAAGACAGATTTAGCTAATCTTAAGGTATGTGGAGTTAAGTAAAAACTTTCAACTAAAAAAATCAGACTGCCCCTTTAACTTGAAAATCCCTTTTTTTTTTCATTTACAGGCTGCCAAAAAGAAGGAAATAGAAGCCTCTGGTATTCCAAATCCGAGTGAGTCTGCTATAAACAAGGCGATAACTAAGGGAGAATTAGAGAGGTAAATTATAATTAACATAATTAAGAAAGAAAGATAATCCATGTAAATTCTAATCCGATGACCAGTCTTGTAGTAATCTAAAACTATATTTGAATTATTTCTGCTACTCTATAGGCATTGTCGCAGATGAACGAGGGGTGTAAAGAAAACAACGGAGGAAATTGAATCCCTTATTTTGAGCTTGACAGGGGTAACAGATTCACTTGGTGTTGCCATTCTGAAGGAAGAGCTCAACACAATCTGGAGCGAGCAGAAAAAGCATGTTGCCTGCATACAAGATATGGAAGGTAAACTAAACATAAAAACTGAAAATTGTATCTTTGATATCTAAACCAGTGAAATAATTTTCAAATGCTAAATTAGTCTTAATATGTTTCCCTTTTTTATTTGTTTTCTAGGCCTCAAGCTTTATACAGTGACAGGTGACATGTCGAAAGTTAGGGAGAAACTTCCTGTGTATCGCTGTGCCAGAGGTTCCACATCTCTGGAGTCGTTCCACAGCCACATGGTGAAGTTTATTCCTGGTACCTCCGCAAGTGTTGTCAACTTCCAGGCTTACCTTCTAGATGGTGTATCAAGATGGAACTACCTACGGTCAGCAGCAGCCATGAATGTAGGACCAACACCATTTAGAACGTTCGACTTTAGGTTAACGCAGAAAGTGAATTCTCTCAGCCAATCACTCCACAACAAGTCGCTGGTTCCTGTCCACATGATCCCAGCAGAATATACAGGGGAGTTGATTGGAATTGAGTACCTGTACAAACAGAGTGGCTTCTTGTTACCAAAGGATGAAGAGCTTGAAGCTGAAATAGATGAAGGCTTTGAAGACTTTGAGGACGACGCGCAACAAGCTCTCAACTTTGGTAATGAGCTAGAGGAAGACGTTCTGCCAGCTGCCCCGGTGTACTCCAGTGACAGTGAGGATGACGAAAAAGATGATGACGATCAGGAAGAGGTACATTACACAATTTTTACTAATCCGTCATGTAGTTGAAAGGAACATCCTTATTGACTTTGTATGTTTCATTGTTGTTGTTTCCTGCATGACTTATTAACAAGTATATTTTTGTAGGAAGAGGAAGAAGAGGAACTATCAGTAAGTGTTGACTCTCGAGGTATTCCTGGCTGGGATAAGGTGGAGGCCCTAGCACTGGCATTAATCCAGCTCAAAGGCATCAGCATCACAGCTGCTGAGGCTAATAATATCAAACAGTTGTTTGATGTTTTGCTGGATTTTGACAGGAGGCCAATCAAGTATACAGCCAAGGTCAAGAAGCCATCAAAGGGACGCTTTGCTAGATCAAAAGGTGGTTTTGTTGGTGTAGATGCTGTCAAAAGGTAATTCTTAAGCAATCTAAGAATTCCCTGTCTGTCCTTTTCTGCCTTTCCTTCTCTTATTCTCTTCATGATAATACATAGGTTTTTTTGGGGTTTTTCCTGGTGTTTTCTTTCAGCAGGTTCTCCAGCCTCCTCTCCAACCAAGAGCAGAGTTGTAGAAGCTATCTGTCAGAAGACATAACCACACCATCCAAAGAAGGTAGATATACATCTAGGTGGAAGCTTATACTCTCTGCTTACAACAAAATTAGACAGAGGCTACTAAATAATGAGAAGCTACTAGAAGATACCAACCTGATTCTCTTCTCGATCAATGAGACCACTTTGATCAAGTGGTTCAAGGACAAGACCAGAAGGGATGAAGTGAAGGTGCTACTTCAGGGTGTCGTGTTACCTCCTCAACGAGCCACATCCCACCAACCAGGAGCTTCAACCCAGAGACCAATGTCCAGAACCACAGAATGGAGAAAGAGGAAGGCCAGTGGTGAGAGTTCAGGGCCCAGGAAAATCTACACCTGCAAAGTATGCAACCAACCCATGTCCACAGCAGGCCACACTCAGTTCTGTGGACAGAGATATTGTCCTCATTTACCAGGTCAGATACCAAAGGAGGAATGGTTGAGACAGAAGAAGCAAAAAGCAGAGGAAAAAAAGTGTAAGAAACAGCCAGAAAGTATGTAGGTTTATGATATAAACTAGAGGTGATGGCTTTCTACAGCTTACAGCTTATATCTAGTGTCCAGTGCTTCAATTCTCTGCTTTTTGCCCTGTTCATTGCTTCCTTTATTTTGAAACATAATTTCTCTGTTTCTGCTTGTTTCTGAAGTATGTTATCTTCATTTTTGTGGTGGCATATTTATCATTTTAACTGTTTTATTTTTACCATTTTTATTTCGCTTTAACCTTTATGTAAATATGATGTTTCACTGTTTCTTTTTATTTCGATATTATCATTTTGGTGCTTTTTTTGCTTTATTTGACTCACTGCACAAGTCTTTTTGTGTTCTTTTATATATCTAGTCATATCAAGTTAGATTTATCCATCACTATACTTCATTATTTATTTATGTCATCTGCATGCTTTTATATATCTAGTCATATCAAGTTAGATTTATCCATCACTATACTTCATTATTACTTATGTCATCTGCATGCTTTTATATATCTAGTCATATCAAGTTAGATTTATCCATCACTATACTTCATTATTACTTATGTCATCTGCATGCTTTTACTATCCCATATTTGTGGCTTAATATTAATATTTGTGTTAATATTATCACCGTTGTATTTGCTCACTATTATATTCATTTTTTATATTTCATGTCATCATTTTTAAAATTTTAATACTTTTTATACTAATTCAAGGGTATTGATTTTATAAACACATTTTCTTATTATTAAATGTTTCATGGAAAACCTTTAATATAATATATGTACCTTTGCTACTCATTTCATTCAAAGGTATTTAACAAGAATTTTTTGGCCAAATCTTATAAGAAAAGTTTTCCAACCAAAAAAGGTGAAACTGGTGATCTTCCATTTTTTGGAGGTGGTGAGTTCAATTCTCACATTCGTCCATATGTTGGAAAACTTATAAATATAAATATTTGCTGAGAAAACTCTAAAATTGATCACAAAAATAGGTAAAAATATCCTCAAAGAAGCATAGTGAAACAAATGCACTAATAGAAGAAAACTGGAACATTACTATGAATAGTAACACACAGGTCTCTCCCTTTTTCTTGCCCCTCTTTCCCCCCTTTCTCCCCCAACACGGAGAACTTTATGCCCCACCTTTTGCGCAGGGGCCATGTTAATCTTCTCTGTATCGTTCCAATTTTAGTTTTTTTTTTTTTTATCTTGTAGATATTTATTTAACAGTAAAAATTTACATCAAGCATACAATTATTATATAAAAATAAAAATAGAACTAAACATCTGTATAGTAGAACTCTTGACCGAAATCGAAATCCAAGAGTTCAATATAGATGATTGTTTTCTAAAAACATTATATTCACCTAAAATTTTCTCTAGTATGTGGCTAGAGAATA
>NW_008709441.1:6132-7202 GCF_000327385.1 Lottia gigantea
CTTCAGAGAGTCATCCATTATATGGCACCTTCATGTCCCGGCTATCCATATTTGAATGGGACAAGACAGATTTAGCTAATCTTAAGGTATGTGGAGTTAAGTAAAAACTTTCAACTAAAAAATCAGACTGCCCCTTTAACTTGAAAATCCCTTCTTTTTTCATTTACAAAAAGCCAAAAAGAAGGAAATAGAAGCCTCTGGTATTCCAAATCCGAGTGAGTCTGCTATAAACAAGGCGATAACTAAGGGAGAATTAGAGAGGTAAATTATAATTAACATAATTAAGAAAGAAAGATAATCCATGTAAATTCTAATCCGATGACCAGTCTAGTAGTAATCTAAAAATATATTTGAATTATTTCTGCTACTCTATAGGCATTGTCGCAGAAGAACGAGGGGTGTAAAGAAAACAACGGAGGAAATTGAATCCCTTATTTTGAGCTTGACAGGGGTAACAGATTCACTTGGTGTTGCCATTCTGAAGGAAGTGCTCAACACAATCTGGAGCGAGCAGAAAAAGCATGTTGCCTGCATACAAGATATGGAAGGTAAACTAAACATAAAAACTGAAAATTGTATCTTTTGATATCTAAACCAGTGAAATAATTTTCAAATGCTAAATTAGTCTTAATATGTTTCCCTTTTTTATTTGTTTTCTAGGCCTCAAGCTTTATACAGTGACAGGTGACATGTCGAAAGGTAGGGAGAAACTTCCTGTGTATCGCTGTGCCAGAGGTTCCACATCTCTGGAGTCGTTCCACAGCCACATGGTGAAGTTTATTCCTGGTACCTCCGCAAGTGCTGTCAACTTCCAGGCTTACCTTCTAGATGGTGTATCAAGATGGAACTACCTACGGTCAGCAGCAGCCATGAATGTAGGACCAACACCATTTAGAAAGTTCGACTTTAGGTTAACGCAGAAAGTGAATTCTCTCAGCCAATCACTCCACAACAAGTCGCTGGTTCCTGTCCACATGATCCCAGCAGAATATACAGGGGAGTTGATTGGAATTGAGTACCTGTACAAACAGAGTGGCTTCTTGTTACCAAAGGATGAAGAGCTTGAAGCT
>NW_008709441.1:32029-34314 GCF_000327385.1 Lottia gigantea
CCGAAGTGAAACGCGTGCTTCATAGCGTCATTTGGAAAAGAGGGCCAATTTCAAGTTTTAATTGACGATAATAGGACAAGTTTTAATGATAAGTGTATATCCATCTGTCTATAATAGCAACAAATAGTTTTGATGCAGTTGGAATGGTTATAAGTGCAATTATCGTCGCATTGTGTTAGCATATATTATGTCAATTGTATTGCTAATTATGACGTAATTGAGTTGTTTGGCAATTGATTGGCTTCGGAAACCTTCTTCGGCACTTCAACCTACAATACTGGCATCAAAAAGCAAGAACAATGCATTGAATTGTTTTAAGCGGCGATTGTTATGACGTTGTATTATTGTTTACCTAAATTAGGCCTATGTATAACCGTGCTGTCATTCAGAGAACTGCCTTAAAGCTGCTCCCAAAGAAATATCGAAATTAAAACAGAAATAGCATCATATACAGGGCGTTAGGATAAGGGTTTGTAAAAAGGATCTCGTATCAAGATTCGAAAAATATGGAACGCTTCACGAATTTGCGTGTCATCCTTGCGCAGGGGCCATGCTAATCTTCTCTGTATCGTTGCAATTTTAGTATATGTATTACGTAAATAATACAATCGGAAAGAGGTCCGTAATTCCATTAAGTACCATAGACTTACCACACATCAAAGCTCCCTGGTAGTTACTCTCTTTATCATCGTAATTGTGACGTATAAACAAACCCATGTGATAGAAAATGGTAAATTGCGCCTGCGCACTGAACTAAATAGAAATAGAACAAGGCAAAGTAGTTATATCTGTAAAAGTTGCCGACATCAAACAACCAAAGGAAAAACAACTATGCGAAAATCACAAGAGAAGGTAGGGGGGATTTGATGTTGAAACATCATTTACACTTTAAAATTTCAAGTTCTAATTGACGATAATAGGACAAGTTTTAATGATAAGTGTATATCCATCTGCCTATAATAGCAACAAATAGTTTTGATGCGGTTGGAAGGGTTATAAGTGCAATAATCGTTGCATTGTGGAAGCATATATATGTCAATTGTATTGCTAATTATGACGTAATTGAGTTGTTTGGCAATTCATTGGCTTCGGAAACCTTCTTCGGCACTTCAACCTACAATACTGGCATCAAACAGCAAGAACAATGCATTGAATTGTTTTAAGCGGCGATTGTTATGGCGTTGTATTATTGTTTACCTAAATTATACCTATGTATAACCGTGCTGTTATTCAGAGAACTGCCTTAAAGCTGCTCACAAAGAAACACCGAAATTAAAAAAGAAATAGCATTATATACCAGGCGTTAGGATAAGGGTTTGTAAAAAGGATCTCGTATCAAGATTCGAAAAATATGGAACGCTTCACGAATTTGCGTGTCATCCTTGCGCAGGTTGCCGGCAGAACTTCTGAACTGGATTCAAATTTACCTATAGTTTGCCGTGTTTACATCACTTGTTTTCACTCGACTGTGACTGACAATGGAAAACTTTCGTTTTCATTTTGATATTATAAGTTTTCCAAGGATTAGTGTGATAATTGTTTGTATCACGAAGCAATTCCTACATGTAGAACCAACAGAGAACAGTTTTATACCAACGAAGACAGGTCTTCCTACCTCTGAATGGATCAAACGCCTCAGCGATTATGCCTCGGGAACTTTTTTGTTTGGGCGTGGTCAAAGACCATCAACTGGTTCGCGCTGGGCCAAAGAATTAACAGCCATAGACAACTGTCCTCGTCATAAATCTGTTGTCAAGAAAGATCTATTCGGTAATGTTGTACAGTGTTCATGTGAATATCATAAAGAAAAGGTAAATCTATTGCTTTTCTTTTCAACTTTGACTGTACATGAATTCTAGTCTAGATAGAGGGTTTTTCATCTCATATTCTAAAAACAAATGCTATACCGGTGTATTTTTCTATTTCATAGGCCACGAGTAAACCCAGTACATCTCATTCGAGCACACCATCAGCTACAGTCACCTCGGCAGAAAGTGGGCAGGGGGATATAAAGGTACTGGCTGATTAAATACATCCGACACTTTCAACAGAGGTATGGAAATGTTCTATTAATTATAACGATATGAAATTATTTTCCCCATAAGTCAGTAAACAGAGGTATGGAAATGTTCTATTAATTGTAATGATATGAAATATTTTCCTCAAAAGTCAGTAAAGTAAGGTTTTTTTTTCTATTTCTAAGTCCGAACAACCCTCTACTTCTACCCCTTCCTCTTAAGATGTCAAGACGGAGTATGCAAGTCGATTACCAATGGGATGGCATC
>NW_008709441.1:39614-42757 GCF_000327385.1 Lottia gigantea
CGTTAGTCCACGTGTTAGGCTCCCACTATCACGATTCCGATCACTTTTGAAATCGTGATCACAATTCCGGGGATCCTATCATGTCTTGGCAGATCTTGAGGTAACTTTTAGAATGGTTCGATTAATACGATCATTTTTTGTCATTGGGGACCACCGTAGCAAAGCGTTTTGTATCGTGTCCAAGAGCGACGGATCTCATCTATTGTGCTTTCAAATCGTGTTGAGAGGGATTTACCTTGTACAAGACAAAAAAAGGTTTTAAAAATGTCGTGCAATTCATTTCCAAGGCCACGAGATGCGATTTTTAGCGCTCGTACGCGATCGGTTCACGATTTGCCATTTTCAGGTGTCACGTTCTTATCGTCCGATCAGATAGATAACACACGTTCCGTTAGGATCTTTTTGATTGATTCCAAGATTTGATGTTTGTCTCGTCTAAGATCGATCCGATTTCGTAGCACGATTAGATACGATTCTTCACGTTATATTAATATAAAATATGATCTGATAAGATGATCCAGATTGACAAATAATCGTGTTGAGCGTATAATACCATAGGAAATCAATTGTGTCAGATCTAAACTTAGTCTATCAAAACGTCTGTGATCGTATCTAAACGAAATACCAGATATATAGAAATTGACAAAGTTTGGTTAGTGAAAATTATTTTGTAATTTGGACTGTAGACAAATTTGAATGCTTGAAAAGGGTCCACGTCTATAGTCGAATAATAATAATATTTATGCATACACGGAATGTATCAATTGAAATTCAACACAGTAGAAAATAGAATGATCGACACGACATTTGCAGGAATCGTGTCCGAACCCGTACCTATTGCATTACATTCCTACATTTTCTAGTTTGCCCCGAGTACCATACTCTGTTTAACAACAATTCTTAATTTTCAAATAATGATTACAAGATAAATAGTGAAGAATAATTCTTACATTTGGCACCATGCTCCAGGAATCTGTACATAAAAAGTAGCACTATTTCTTTTTTACATAAGCAACTTGCAATATATTGAGGCTATCCAGATCTGGCGGATAAGAATTTCGAAGAGCATTCTCATATTTTTTATAGAATTTATCACAAATTATGGATTTTTCTTGTTCTGATCTGTTGCTGTCAAGTGCTCTATAAATGCTACTGTAAGTAAAAGTACGAACATTACTGGTAAAATCGTGCGCAAACTTGTCTCGATCATCAACACCTAAAGTATAAAACATAATCATAGTAGAGCACTTTTTCATCCAATCAGCATTGGATAAATTGTTTAAAGGTACTGCAGTTGATTTGAGTCTTGAATATATGTAAAAGGTCTGTAGAAGAACTAGAAAAGTACGAAAATTGCATAATTTCTTAATAAATAACGCTTCACTTTCTATGATCTAACTAGGACAGTCACTAGAACCCTATCTTTGTTTTGAGGTAGTTAATTTAGTTCAATTATTAAAAGTTGTTTGTATTTTTTTACACTAATAACTAAGCACACATACCTGTATCTAATCTTTGTTTCCACTCAGCTGTATAGAAACAAGGAACTAACTCTTGTTTTACTTGATGGAGGTGTAAACCTAAGTCAGTCAAAACGTTTGAATTCACAAAGGGTTCTTTTATTTCATCTTGTCTTCTAAAACACGCTGCATAGGTGGTATTTTCCTTTTCGGTCTAGATAAGTACAAAGTGACCAAAATTATGGCATAAGAAGGTCTTATATTCTAACTAATGTATGAAAGGCCAGGAAGTTGGTAATAGATATAGTTATATCTGTCTGAAAATTGAAATAATTTCATTATACAACAGTAACCAAAGAAGCATTACCTTTGTGATAATATTGTCAGATACACATTTCTCTAGAATGTCATTCAGAAGTTTAAAATTGTTTTGTATTGACATTCTCGTCTCAGTTTCCCCTACACTAGACACGATAGCACATCCACCTGAATAAAAATACAACTCTGAAAATATTTCATTTTATTACCACGATCCCTAATAGTAAACTAGCTTTAATGCATATTATAGTATTAGGAAATAAAACCGAGTTCTTCTTTGTAGACTGGCAAGCTGTCACGTTACTTCCAAACTGGTCAATCAACATGAACATTGTTACGGTTTGTTATGTTTAACGGTTGAACACGAGCTAAGGTAATGGTACAGCACAGGCAGACATTCGTGAACAATACATTAGTAAGTGCAATCTCTCTGGTCTCATCAATAATTTCGATTAAGAAAGAAATGGCAATGGCTTTATGGATGCAAGCAGAAAATAACCAAAAATCTAGATCTGCATTTTAGTGAAATGCAATAAAAGAAATTAGATTCGGTAAAATATTTTCTTATGTAAATGTTACTTATATACATTTGAATACCTTGTTTTAGCTCTTTACCCCTTAGTTTCCAAAATTGTAACCAGTCTTCGGCGGCTAATTTTTTAATAACCTCCTTTTCCTCTTCATTTTTTGAAAGTAATCTGTATATACTGTCAGTTAAAATAATCGGCCTAAATCAAAATAAAACATAATCTGGTGCACAGGAGTTTGGACATTTCATTCAATCCTCTAAATATTAATTTTAACTATAGGATAAAATACCTGCATCAAGAGGAATTAATCACGAGGGGAGATTTTAGATATCATAAAACCGAGGGAATGTGTTTAACTGACTTTAATTGACAAAGATTCATTTGCTGTTATTTTTTGTTGTGGAAAAAATAATAAATAATGAAGAAGTAAGGGGCTCAATTGGTGGCTTAAGACTCGGTCAGTTCACCAACAACTGAGCTAGACTTACTAG
The DNA here is from genome assembly GCF_000327385.1 of Lottia gigantea. Taxonomy (NCBI): domain Eukaryota; kingdom Metazoa; phylum Mollusca; class Gastropoda; family Lottiidae; genus Lottia; species Lottia gigantea. Next base: position 42,414 of record NW_008709441.1, read on the forward strand.
TTGTAAGACATAGAACTTTAACGGTAAAGAATTTTAAGCAAACCTTGGGTCCGTGCCTCGGAAAAGATTAAGTGACACATTTTACTAACAATATTAAGTCAATATTATTGAGTGTGTTTCCCATATTGATGAATATGCTTGATTCCATATATTGACGGATTAAAATCACTTTTATACGTCCACATGGAAATTTAGACATAATATTGCTGTTGTCTTTGTTCGTCTACATTTCTTCTATACTCGATAGAGCTACAGTTTTGAATCAATCTTAACGAAACTTGGTATGCATGCATATATACTGATTAATTTAATAATAATCGGACGAACGGCTGTGGGAGTCATGC
>NW_008709442.1:0-1493 GCF_000327385.1 Lottia gigantea
AATTCCTTTTAAAGTAGACATTTTTCTAATAAATTTGTTAAACTTTTTTACAAGTTTTAGTTTGTCTGTATGAAATTAACCTCAATCACAATATCTGTGTTGTTCATTGTGAAAAATATTTTATTTTGAGAATTGTCTTTCGTTTAAAACTGATGTTACATGCAAAAAAAACACCCTGCATTATCAAAATAAACTCTTCCAACCCTGCATAGAACTATTTAAGACTGAAGTATAGAATTCTGTGAGGAAGGGTCTACAATAATAGAAGGGGTGTTGACAATGATGGACACATTTTTCCCCAGTTTTGCATCAATGTGTGTTGTTTATTTTTGTAATAATAACTTTTGTTGTAAAAGATATTTAGTAATTTTTTTATGATTTTTGTGTTGTGTCAAAATGCATGTTTGTTGTTGTAGTGACACCACCCTTCCCTGTTTCCCCCAGGACACCATATGCTAATGCAGGTATGTTCAACTCAAAGTTCATAGGTCAAATTATAGTTCAATTTACTTAGTTCAAAGGGTCATAGAAGAGATTCTACAGTAGCCATTCCTTCTTTCTCTGCCAAGGAACTTTGGTGTGTGCGAAATCCAATTTTTTTATTCCTTTCGGATTTTTTCAAATCTGAGATGAATTTTAATGCTTTAAAAATACATAATTGCCAACCTTTTGCAAATTTACAAAAATATAGGCCGATATAAATGGCTCTTCAGTGAACCAGTCATGTCTGATTAGCTGCCAAAAAGCTTGTTTGATATTATAAGCTTTGTGGTTGTTCAAATTTGATCAACAGTGCTTCTCGAGGATCATCCATACAAGATAAAACAGATCACTGCTTTGTTTGATTCAAATAATCTCTTGTGTGACCCTTACAGTAGTTTGTTTTATTGTTTGTTTATTCTTTTATTTTTGCACCATCTATTCTAACCCTTGGTACATACGGTTGTTTCAAAATATTTATACACTTACATACCAATAGCACAGATATTTCACTTTTTACATAGGTAGTGTTAGGGTGTATTGAGACAAGTCTCAATGAAAGCACTGGCCTAGGTCACAGAGCAAAAGATAAGATGTAATTAGTTAGTTAGTGTTACGTTTATATGATAATATTTTCATTAACATTCATTCATTAAGGATTATGAAGAATAAATAAATCATTCGTTTTATAGGGTTTGATCTAATTTGGATAAAAAAACTGTAGATTCTTGTGCGTCTCCTGATATTAGTTACCACATATTATAAACTAAAAATAAACTGTTTTCGTTGATGATTTTTGGATTGTACATATATATATTTGAATGACTATTTTATGACAGGTGGCAGAATTTTAGACTTCAGATAATGTTTAAGATTTAGAATAATTAANATGTTTTTACACCCCAAGGGAAATAATCTATTTATTTTATAAAATACAAGGAAATATTTAATACCTGTAACAAATTCTCCAAAAACTTGATTTTGATGAATTCAAAATTTAGTCTCATCAACCA
>NW_008709442.1:7483-8829 GCF_000327385.1 Lottia gigantea
TATTTGGTGGATGTTTTCTTTGCCACAATCCTAAAACTAAAATCACTGGTAAAGAGCAATCATATTTTTTGAACAATGGCCGAAAAAAAGACTGGATCTCTTAACATCAGATCTTAACCCAGAATCAAAATCAAAGCAAAGAAACAAACCTGGGCTATATAAATATCAGCAACCTGATCAAAAGTAAAGACTTTCGGTTCAGGTTTGGACTGCATAACATCAGATCTTAACCCAGAATCAAAATCAAAGCAAAGAAACAAACCTGGGCTATATAAATATCAGCAACCTGATCAAAAGTAAAGACTTTCGGTTCAGGTTTGGACTGCATAATAATAGCTTTCCTTCCTTCATCAACATCCACAACTCTTTTAGATCCCACTTCATTATCTTTGGAATCTGGTGGTCGTACTCTAACAAATACTTTGATTGAATCTCCCTCGCTGTAAATATATGGGAGAACATTCTTTAATAGGTTCCTGAAATGGTTTCTATGTCACTGTAGTACTTTAGAGATTATTTATGGAATTCTAGCTTACCTTTCAAAATTAGATTCTGATTTTAGTACATGTATGCCTTATCTATATAGACAGCATGTTATAAAACTAAATATGTTGAATAAATATCTAAATATTAATTGACTTACCCACTATCTGGCGCTGCATCTAAAATTAAAACATAATTATAATTACAATTTTATGAAACATATAGTTCTATTAAAGCTTATCTTAAATACTTATATCATAAGTATAGTATAAGCATAACTAGTAGGCCTATAATCTCGGTAAACTTCATGAGGTTCATGTTCAATTTCATGTCAAATGGAACAGAAGGTAGACCTTGATAAAAAAAAATCTACTTAAGTGTCAGTGAGAGTTGTTTTAAATTTAAGTGAGCTCCATCATCTGACAAATCAAATATTCAAATGACAATGGCCTGCCTATCTTGGCTTTAATTTAAAATCAAAGTAGGACACGGTGAGGTGTAACTGTAGGGTAAGGTGTAACTGTAGGGTACGGGTACCCTTCTACCTAAGCCAAATGTTCATTTTATATGCTATGATTTTAAGCATAAGCCAAGTGCTGTACTTTCGCTATTACATACTTGTGACAATATGATGGAACTCAGTGAATGACATGCTCATGAGTCTGTCACAATGACACTGTCAATGACACTGACATTATAGAGAGTGACAGCGTCAAAAACAAAGTTTGAGTCAACTGAAAAAGTAAACATTGATCATCACTACTTTATAATAAATTTTCACTTGTAAGGTTATAACAACATGAAGTTTGAGCATCTAATAGAAATAAAACTTTGTTTAGGTACCTGCCATCTTTTTGGTTCAA
>NW_008709443.1:0-903 GCF_000327385.1 Lottia gigantea
CGGCTTCTCAGTTTACCGATCGTCGCTTTTGTCACAAAGTAACTCTATTTTATAAAATGATTAATGGTTTAACACCTCAATATCTGAGAATTCTGGTACCACCTCATATTTCGATTGTAAACCCTTACCCCATCAGAAGCAATCACAATTTTCGCACTATTCCATGGAACACTGTAGCTTACAAATCATCCTTTCTCCCATCTACTGTACAAATCTGGAACAATCTGCCCGACTCAATACGTAATTCTTCTTCCCTCTCTCAGCTTAAATCCCTGCTTGTAAAATTTACCTCAAAATCCTCTGTACCATTATATTTCTACTCTGGCGACCGTCCATCACAAATAATACATACCAAACTACGTCATTATAAAAGTCAACTAAACGCTCACAAATTCTTAATGCACATATCCGACAATCCATCCTGTTCATGCGGCCACACCTTTGAAAATTCTGAACACTTTCTTCTCTACTGTCGCAACTTTTCAAAACAACGAAACAATACAATTAATCTTCTCCCTATTCAATTACGTTGCATATTAACACTTCTTAACGGCAATCCCAAATTATCTTTAGAAACAAATCTGTATATCTTTCAAACTGTTCATAACTTTATATCATCTACAAAACGTTTTGACACCTAGCTAACGCTGTCGAAGTATGGCCTCCGTTTTAAAACGAAGATTATTTTATTTTGATTAACGATAAACACCCTCATCCCCTCTCAACTATTTTCATTTGTCATTATCAATAACATTTTATTCACCAATGAATTTGTTCGGCCCTATTCCCTTTCCTTTTGTAAATATGTTTGTCACTTCCTGTTTTGTTTCCAATTTACATTTCGCTGCTGTCAACTCCTACATTATGTAAGTTATACTTTTATCATCTGTAAATATTCGTATT
>NW_008709443.1:7754-9688 GCF_000327385.1 Lottia gigantea
CATCCAATCAGTTCCTAGATTAGGGACGCTTACGTGTTGACCAATAAGAAACCAGGATTATCCCTGAAGCTTAATAAAGCCAGGAGACCCCTTTGAATAGACGAGGTTCCAGCTCAACAACCAAGGAGGTGGTTTACCTTTATACCACACGGCCAAGTTAATTTATGTATTCTGTGTTTTAATCAACCATTACCATGCCAATAAACCTTTCATACCAACAATAGTCTTATGTGTTACAAGGTGCTATATTAAGATCTAAAATAAAATACCATGTTGAAAGTGATAGAAACACCCAATTTTTCTTAGGTTTGGAGAGACAAAGACAAAAGCATAACTTAATTAATGAATTAATATTAGATAATGGAGATGTTGTAAATGAAACTGGTTCTATTGTGTATGAGTGCTCAAATTACTTTTCCAATATACATAGTGATGAAAATACTTCTGAAAACTCAAATGCTATAGACTCAATATGTAAATTAGTTAGTCAGACACTAAATAAGGAAGAAAAAGATTCATGTGATAAACAAATTAGCCTCTTAGAATTAAAGGATGCATTGATTAGTATGCCTAAGGGTAAAAGTCCTGGACTAGATTCTCTTACACCCTTGTTCTATATAAAAATTTGGGATCAGCTGGGATCTGTTTGCATAAAAGTATTGGAAAGTATTCAACATAAAGGCTCACTAAGTCGTACAATGAGACAGGGTATGATTACACTTATTTATAAGAACAAGGGTGATAGGAGAATTCCAATAAATTACCGGCCTATCACACTCTTAAATACAGATTATAAATTAATAGCCAAAGTATTAAGTCGCCCTTTTTTAGACTTTTCACTGGAATAAGGCAGGGTGACCCCCTAAGCAGTTTATTGTATATTTTAAGTGCAGAACCGATGAATATTTTTTGTAAAATTATCTCCTCTTAGGAGTATCAACATAAAATATAGTAACATATCTACAATTATTTTTCAGTATGCAGATGATACAAATCTAATTCTGAGTGATATCAAATCTGTAAATTCTATTTTAGATGTTATTACACCTTATCTTACAGCTTCAGGAGCAAAAATTAATGCGGAGAAATCAGAAATATTAGCCATAGGTAGTGCAAAAAGCAAAAAATTAGATCTGTCCATTCCCATTAAGCAAGTAGAATATTCAATTGAAATTCTGGGTGTATATTTAGGTAATGATATAAACATATGCAATGAATTAAATTGGAATAAAAAGTTATCAAACATTAAGAGATTAGTAGGATATTGGAGTAAACGCCAACTTACACTAAATGGTAAAGTAACAGTGATAAATGCACTCATCATGTCAAAACTTTGGTATAATTTGGCAGTTACTTCAATACCAGAAGATATGGAAAGAAATATAACAAAACTAGTAACAAATTTTCTCTGGAATGGTAAACCACCTTTGATTCAATACAGTTCAGTAATTAATAAAAAAAATATCATGGTGGATTAGGATTAATTATATTTGTATTATAAATGTATGTATTTAGACATTTGTATATTGTTCTAACCAAGTTTTAGAACAAAATCCATATTTGCCATTTTTTAAAAAATATCTTTGAAAGAGCCTTTTTATTTTTTCCACCCTTTCGTTAAAAAGACTCTTAATCAAAGATATTTTCAGATGTTTCATATTAATCTATATTTTTCCCGCAAAGACATATAGGAGCCTCTATTAGACAATTTATTCATCGTCTGCTCTTCAGTCGATCATCAACCGTTACATCCACGTTATTTTAACGCCCTACCACGATGTGTACATTGTTTTGTTTTTACAACACATTCTTAACTGTACTCCACTACCGCTATCCGAACTATTCTGTATATTTATATTAATATGATCAGCTGAAAATTAATCTACCGATATATTTATGTAAATAACTTTAAGAACAAATAAAACGGGTTAATT
>NW_008709444.1:0-2837 GCF_000327385.1 Lottia gigantea
AAGATCCTGAAAAAGTCAGTCGGCATTGAAACAGTGTTCTCTGGCAACTCAACGCTTAAAGATTTGCTCAGAGCCAGTGGTAAATTGAATCCCTCCAACAACCAAAAACCTTAGGGATGTGTCTACCAAGTTGAGTGCTCCTGTGGAAGCTCGTATATAGGGGAAACAAAGAGACCCCTTGATGTTCGACTCAAAGACCATCAAGACAAGCCCGGCAATGAAGGAACATCTGCTGTGGCTGAACATCTTGCTATGGGAAGGAAAACAGGACATAAAGTCAACTTTGACAACACCAACATACTGACAATCAATAAGCACATAGATAAAACCAGGAGACTTCATGAAGCTATCCACATCAGAAGATATCAGCCTGACCTTAACAGAGATGAAGGTGTTCGTTTATCGCATGCATATGATAAACTTATCAACTTGTAATTATTCATATTCAAAAACAATTTCCAACTTTAAGCATAGTTAGTTATATGAACAATGTAATTTCTATTAATAAAAGACTCCAATACCAGCAATAGTTGTTTATTTAATCTTCAATTAATCTTTTTTAATTCATTTACTTTACTTCAATTATTTTACTTAATCAGCCTGTATGTTATTTTAAGAATTATATACCTCTTATTGTACCTGTTAAAATTTAATCAATGTATCAATAAACCATTTTCTCTTGTGTGTTCTTAATAATAAGCATTAATGTATATATAGTTTGCCCATCACTTCTTCTCATTATGTGCCTGAGGACGACGGGGGAAACACGTCGAAACGTTGCATAAAACTTTAACCAGTGATTGTTGTTCCATAAAGCTGTGTCTATATAAGATACTGATATGTTGACAGTGATATATTGTTCTGTTCTATTCTGTTTTTCTAATCTGATATTCTCTCAATTCTGTCTCTGCTGGCATTTTTAACTGATTTCAACCTAGTTTTTGGTCTTAAATGTTCTGTAGTATTATTAGAATGTGTGAACAATTGCTGTAACAATTCTTATGGCTTAAAATTTTTATTTTACTGCAGGATTAAAGTCATCACTTACAATTAAAAAATTTGAATCCTAGCCTATTGTTCTGTTCTCTAATTTAAGGGTGAAAAACTGATTTCTAACAAGTCTCATGTTCCTTGGTTTTAATCATTATTGCATTATTTGGTGTATGTAAAGTCAGCATTGGCCTAGATAACTAATTGTTCCTTCAGCATTCTTATTTTTAACAGGTTGGTGAATGTCATATATTCATTCACAAAATTTTGATTTAATTCAAGTGATATTAATAGGGAACATTATTAAGACTATATTACATGGATTGAGAGTTCTATAGAATATTAGATTAGTGGTTTGTTTGAAAGGAGTGTCTAGTGAACAAATATTTGGGGCTAGTCCTGAACTTGTATGATAGAGATGTAAAATTTATACCGGATACTCGTCATATCTTCTTCGTAATAATGAATACACATAACCTAATTTAGAAGGGGAAAACACATTTCCTTGTTTATATATCGCATATAAAGCTTATATCATTTGTGATTTTGTATATCCCATATAACGATCTTTACTCTATCCCACTTTATAACCTTCAACTACGCTTATCATACGCATAGTAAACGTTCTGAATCGTATAATGAACGTCTTCTTACTCATAGTAAACATTCTAATCATATAGTTAACGTTCTCTAACGTGTAGTAAACGTTGTTGTATAGTTTTGTTAATTTAACCTGTTACAAATTTGAAATTACACTTCACTAATTAAAATATGTGGTTTCAAGAGGAGGGAAAATGGTGGGGTGGGGGGAGCTCTTTTTGTATTTGAAGATATATCAAACATTTTTCATTTGATCCTGAGATATATATATAATATATATATATGTAAACAGAATGAAGGACATGTTTCTAATAACCAATCCATAGTCCTTTCATATTTTTTTTCGAATATTCACCATTTATTATCCAAATTGTTTAGTATTTTTTCCTTTTAAATTTTGAAATTATTTTGATTAATCTGCAGAATTAAGACCATTTTGAGTGTCCTGTTATGTAAGCATAATTCCAAGAAAAGTTCATTTTATTATAAAATGTGTTTAGTAAGAAGGCTAAATTATCTAAATCTACAAATAGTGTGAAATTATTAGGGAATTGTAAATACTATGTAACTTTCATATCCTAATATTGAATCATATCAATAAATAAACCTGTATATTCTAGAGAATAAACTCTCTGAACTTAATATTTTTGTTTTATAATGTTTCCCATTAGCAGTCTTAAATTGGCATATTTATTGCCAACCTTTGATGGAATTTTGAAATTGCTGAATGCAATAAATCATGGGAATAATGACTTTTCTACTTCTTTCTCTGGAAGATGATCTTAATATAGCAAGTTTCTTTCAATGGTATTTTAAAAAGATGTACGGGACAGTTTCGGACTGACAGATGTTTCTGTATATTAATTCAGAATTGATGGGGGTGGGGACAGCTTTAATGCATATGTTATAGCCCATTTCCACTGCATGGCCATTCATATACGAGGCAAACTCGAACAGTAGATTTCAAAATCATGTTCTATTCTTACAGACATGTCATCTTTGTTCCACCACCAGGACAATGCAGTTCCCTTTTCTCAATTTCAGTGTTGAAATGAATCCAAACCAGCAAGGATAATCAGTTGGTGTCAGATCATAAATAATCACTAAACAAGAGATTGAAAATCATGTACTAGAGTTACCATTCATTCTTTCTATCTTCACAATCGATTTTGTGCATGTGTTTGCTTTGGATGACAAGAAACATGGCACAAAACCTTAAGTCACACCATAGTGATCACCAGTTGTGT
>NW_008709445.1:0-965 GCF_000327385.1 Lottia gigantea
GGATGTTATAAAATATAAACATCTTTACTACTGAAGTTAGGGTAATGGTAGGTTTAGTATATTATAAAATATATACATCTTTTTACTACTGAAGTTAGGGTAATGGTAGGTTTAGGATATTATAAAATATAAACATCTTTTTACTACTGAAGTTAGGGTATGGTAGGTTTAGGATATTATAAAATATATACATCTTTTTACTACTGAAGTTAGGGTAATGGTAGGTTTAGGATATTATAAAATATATTCATCTTTTTACTACTGAAGTGAGGATAATGGTAGGTTTAGGATATTTTAAAATATATACATCTTTTTACTACTGAAGTTAGGGTAATGGTAGGTTTAGGATGTTATAAAATATAAACATCTTTACTACTGAAGTTAGGGTAATGGTAGGTTTAGTATATTATAAAATATATACATCTTTTTACTACTAAAGTTAGGGTAATGGTAGGTTTAGTATATTATAAAATATATACATCTTTTTACTACTGAAGTTAGGGTAATGCTAGGTTTAGGATGTTATAAAATATAAACATCTTTACTACTGAAGTTAGGGTAATGGTAGGTTTAGGATATTATAAAATATATACAACTTTTTACTACTGAAGTTAGGGTAATGGTAGGTTTAGGATATTATAAAATATATACATCTTTTTACTACTGAAGTTAGGGTAATGGTAGGTTTAGGATATCATAAAATATATACAACTTTTTACTACTGAAGTTAGGGTAATGGTAGGTTTAGGATATTATAAAATATATACAACTTTTTACTACTGAAGTTAGGGTAATGGTAGGTTTAGGATATTATAAAATATATACATCTTTTTACTACTGAAGTTAGGGTAATGGTAGGTTTAGGATATTATAAAATATATACAACTTTTTACTACTGAAGTTAGGGTAATGGTAGGTTTAGGATATTATAAAATGTATACATCTTTTTACTACTGAAGTTAGGG
>NW_008709445.1:29154-29906 GCF_000327385.1 Lottia gigantea
GGTAAATGCTGGTTGGCCTTGCTGTTGAAGGGTAAGGATTGCCAAATGATGGAGGCACTGCAAAACTTGGAAGAACACCTTCACAAAGGGTCTTCCTCCTTATGAGTGGGGACTGGTTGGCGTCGGTGGGCTGGTAGTCGTTTCTGTTGTTGGTCAGGTCGATGGTTACCTCTTGATTGGTAGGCTGTGTTGTAGGTAGGTCGGCGATTGGGTGGGATATAGCTGGATGGGTTGGTTGGTGGTCGGCGATTGGTAGGTGGTAGAGGTCGATGGAAGACAGGGCCGTTGTAGGGTACGTGATATTGGTTTGGTTGACGATTAGTGTTTCTATTTCTGGCTTCTTGCCAGTGGTTGTTGTAGTTGGGGAGCATAATGAAAATAACTTGGGGTTAGAAGGGAATGTACAGCGGATGTAACAAAGGGCAAATGATAGCAGTTAAAAATTTTCGATTTTCGAAAATTCGTTGCATACTTTTTTTTGCCGAAATTAATCGAAAAATACTATTTCGGTTATTATTTGGCGGATTGACTTGAAACTTACATAGTGTAGACCGCCAGCAAAGTGGAATAAAAGCACACATTCAAAATTTTTTCATTACTTCCGGTTTCGATGTTAGTACTTCCGGTGGCGTCACTTCCGGTGGAATTGATTTATGTCAAAAGTAACATATGCATTATATTACCAGCCTTAATACAAACCTTTTAAACTAAAAAAAATCGTACCGGAAGTAACATGTTTGTCGCCATATTGG
>NW_008709445.1:30314-33084 GCF_000327385.1 Lottia gigantea
AATTTGATGGAATTATCGAATTTGAATAGTGCGCATGCGCATTGCCAACTTTCTTATTTACTATCCGATTTTCATCAAACTTGGTATGTATGTGAATAATCCAATTGTAAATTTGATAGAAATATTGAATTTTTGTTGAGCGCATGCACATTACCAACTTTCTTATTTCTTATCTGGATTTCATCAAACTTATTCTTTATTAATTGACAAATATTCTTTTATTCCTAGTAAATATACTTTAAACTCCAGGCACTTTTGGATATTTGCATTTAGAGATGCAGAAAAGTATTTACATAAAGTAATTGCAATAGACTATCTTCGTATGTACCTGAATGTCGTAACCCGCCCTGCATCAGTACTGTTATTAGAACAGTTCTAGTTTATTATTTTTTTTGAATCAATTTTTTTTAAATTGATTTATTTTCAAATGAAAAACATTTCAATTTTATTTTCTTTCATTTTATTGTTTTTTTTTTATTTTATTTGTCTTTTTCTTTTGTTTTATTTCAATACTTTTTTCTTTTTAAAAAAAAACTGTCAGATCATCAAACCGTGTTCGAAAACGTGCATCTTAATGAGTTCGATTGTCCATCTATTATATCGGATTTAAAAACAAACTATATGCCTTTTTACCTCTTCAAAAATCACAGAATCAAACTGTTATGTTGAAAATTGGTTTAGACAAGTTAAAGCTGGTGTATTCAGTAGTTCACAATGATATTAAGCTAGTCACTTCATAAGATATTGCCTGCGCAATACATCGAGAAGATTAAAAGATTTGCAAATAAACAAATGGCTTCAAACGAATAGTAAACGGAAATCGTCTTCGGAACATAAACTAAGTTGAACTTAGTCCGGTTGGAGTGTGGAAGAAACGCTCCAAGAATTCAAAAATTACGTACTATGATACAATTTTAAATGCATCAAATACATCAAATAATCCCTATACGTCCACCCCGAAATCTAAAATAAGAGGATTGTTTAATAAATCTGCAAACTCTATTACAAGAACTTTCAAATATTGCTTGCAATAGTCCTTTTGTTACACATATTTCAAACAATTTGATTGATGATATTGAAGACAAAGGTGATTCTATTTCGTATTTATCGAAAGCATCACATCGGGATCATTCAAAAAATTAATGTAAACTTGCGACTTCACAAACCTAGAATATTAAATGCAATGAATACCTTTTAATACCTTATTAAGCAGGAATGAAAGTTTCAAACATGTTATTACGAATAAGCAACATATTCTCTATTCCCTCTTAACATTGGGAGTTGAATAGACATGTAATTATTCACTGCAAACAAACGCCAAAATTAAGTTGTAATCAAACATAAGTAATCGTTGTACAAAATCTTGAACATGGTCAATATTTGTTGAATCGAAACTAAATTTGAACAAGTTACAGTTCTTGTTAGTGGCTTGTTAAAGCTATAGGTCAAAGTTTCGGAACCGGAGCACTGAAATCTTTAATGAATGGACTTTCCATATTTATATGGCATCCAGTCATTCATTACGATTTATTTTTACTTACCTCAATATTGGTAAGGGGAGTCGAATTAGCCTCATAATCCTCCTTGTATTTTCGAACCAGAACATTGTGTACTTTCACTTTGACACCAGTGCTAATGGGTAGATCGCACTGATCCCTCCATGTTTGTACGTTAATTGCTAGTTGATGGTCTTGGTTTTCGGATAATTTCATGGACCTCTTCCTTAAGGTCCATCTCCATTTGTATCCTGAATACATGAATATTCTATTAGATTTTATTTAGTTGTTATTGTAGTCTTATGAAAAATGTAGTTATAAAGACAACATTTGGCAACATACAATGATTAATCATGATAATTTATCATCAGTGACGCAAGGAAAGATAAGGAATCTACGTTATTTGCGTGATACGCTAGCTTGTTACTCATGAATTGAATTTTGACGAAGGTGGTCACGCAAGTTTTTGCTCTGAGGCGCAGCCAAGCGGAACCTTTAAATATGGTAAGCTTGACAGAAAAGAAAAGAGATCGAGAAAGTGCTGGTGAAACCTTAAAACCAGGTAAAAAAATAAAAAGCGAAAAAACAAGATAAGGAAACTTGAAACTGTCCACAGTGATACAATCTATGGTAGAAATGAATCTTAAGCGGGATATTCTGAGACATAAATTCAAAGATTTCGGTAACAAAATAGATAATTTGAGGATAGAAAAGAATGAAATCATTGATACAACTAGAGCCACACGTGGCACAGAGTGGGACTTTGCAAATGTAGCAAATTGCAAAAGACTCTGAAAAAATCAACCTTCTACGATAATTACATCACGCGCAAGAGCAGTCTAAAGTTGAGAAGAATTCTTTGGAAGATTGTTATAACGGAAGTAGACAGACCTCACAAATGAAAGTATCAGAAGATAGCCAAGGTCAATGACATTTAACATTGAAAGGGAGAGGGTCAACAAAGGTCAAGGTTACGAGATACAAGTCATCAAAATTTTTAAATATATACGGCTATAAAACCGGAATTTGAGATAGGACAGCAAATATAAAAGTATAAATAGATAACCAATTTGAATGACCTTTGATCCTACAAAAATCAGGGTCAAAAAAGGTCAAGGTCAAAAATTGAAAATTTTGAATTTTCAAAAACTGTTCCTTTTTTTGAACTATAAAGCTGAAACAATCGAACTTCTAAGACAACGTGGCTCAACGGATGAAGTAATTGTATGCAAAGTTCCATTTTGAACAAATGTATACGTTGCGAGTTAAGTCCC
>NW_008709445.1:33432-39425 GCF_000327385.1 Lottia gigantea
GGAGGTCAAATGTCAAAGTATTAACTGATAGCTAAGGTCAATGACCTTTGACCTTATAAAGGTCAAGGTCATCAAAGTTCAAGATCACGAGATATGACCCTTCAAACTTTGAAAAAATTCAACCGGATGTTGCAAAAAAGCAAAATTGAGAATCGAAAAACGGCTTCCTAATGTCATGTTTTTTTTTTATCTTCTTTCATTTGACACCAAAATCATTTAAATCGGATGAGCCATTATGTCCGAATAAAAATCGAATCATTTCAGAAAAAACAAAATGGCGGCCAAAGTTTCACTTCTGTTCCGGATTTTTTTTTCTTCGTTTTTTTGTCATAACTTTGTCTACCTACCAGCATAAAATTTTTTGCCTTATACAAATTACACCGGAAGATATTCAACCGGAAGTGAACATCGATTTCCTGTTTAAACCGGAAGTGAAATTGAAAATTTGACTGTACCGTTTTGTTTACTTTCTTAAACTGTATTTGCTCAATTTTTTTCAGATTAATCAGACAAAAAGCAAAAAAAATGAAAAAAATGCAAAATTTGGCAAAAAAAATGTCTGCGACAAATTTTCGAATTTTGAAATTTTGAAACGGCTATTCTTTCAGATTTAAACAGTAGATTCCAAAAATGCAATCCCAAAGAAAATCGACCCAAAAATACGACTTCTAGAGCCGATTATCTATTCTTGCACATATTGAACTGTGGCACTTCCGGTTTTGCAAAAAAGATCCAAAATATATTTATGCACATCGTCGCCTATATCTAAGGTTCGTGAATGTTGAAAGGTTGCTGCAACTATTGTAGTCTAAGCTCAGGAAGGTGTGTAAAAATCGAAAAAAAAAAAAAACTAGAGCCACTCGTGGCACAGAGTGGGACTTTGCAAATGTAGCAAATTGCAAAAGACCCCGAAAAAAATCAACCTTCCACGATAATTAGATCATGTGCAAGAACAGTCTAAAGTTGAGAAATTTTCATTTTTTTAAGAAAATTCTAATACCGGAAGTAGACGTCAGACCTCACAAATGAAAGTATCAGCAGATAGCCAAGGTCAATGACCTTTGATCTTGTAAAGGAGAAGGTCTAAAAAGGTCAAGATCAAGAGATATACGTCATCAAAATTTCTAATTGCACACGACTATAAAACCGGAAATTGACATAGGACAGCAAATATAAAAGTATAAATAGATAGCCAATGCCAATGACGTTTGATCCTACAAAGGTCAAGGTCAACAAAGGTCAAGGTCAAAACTTGAAAATATTGAATTTCCAAAACCTGTTCCTTTTTTTGAACTATGAAGCGGAAACAACCGAACTTCTAAGACAAAGTGGCTCAAAATATGAGGTAATTGTATGCAAAGTTCCATTTTGAACAAACGTATACTTTGCGAGTTATACCCTTGGCCAAAAATGTCAATAATGAGTAATTTAACCCGGATGTGCCACGCCCACCTCATTTATTTGATATAATTTAATTAATATTCAAAATGTTATGTCGTGTATCAAATGCCAAGGTTATACATAACACATGTCAAAAGATATAGGTCAACAAAAGTCAACAAAGGTCAAAATCGAAAATTGAAAATATCCAAATGTTAAAACCCGTTCCTTTTTTGGACCTATAAAGCTGAAACAACTGAGCTGTTAACACAAACTGGCCAAAAGGATGATGTAATTGTGTGCAAAGTTCCTTTTTGAACAAATGTATTCTATGCAAGTTATGCCCCTTCCCAAAAATGTAAACATTTAGTAATTCAACCCGGATGTGCTACGCCCACATCAATTTATTTGTCATAGGTGAATTCATATTCAAAGTGTCTAGATGTATTCCAAATTTCAAGGTTCTACATCAAATAGGTCATAAGATATACATACACCAAGTTCAAAGAGACACAAATATTGTAAAAAAAACCCTCAAATTTGAAAAAAATGACGAATTTCAATTTTGCTGTAAAAAACGATTGTTATATATCAATGTAAGGTGCGTGAGAAGCACATTGAAAAACCGAAAAAATTAATCCTCTAAGTTAATTATGTCACGTGCTACAGCAGTCCAAAGTTGCGAATTTGTTTTTTTCGGACAGCTATAAAACCGGAAGTACATGTCGGAGGTCAAATGTCAAATTATCAAATGATAGCCAAGGTCAATGACCTTTGACCCTGTAAAGGTCAAGGTCACCAAAGGTCAAGGTCACGAGATATCACTCATCAAACTTTCAAAATGCATACGACTACAAAACCGGAAGCTTACGTCCGACATCAAATATGAAAGTATAAATAGATAATCAAGGTTAATGACCATTGACCCTACAAACGTTAAGGTCATCAAAGGTCAATGTCAAAAAATGAAAATATGGAAATTCTAAAACCCGTTCCTTTTTTTGAACTATAAATCTGAAACAACTGTCCTTTAAACACAAACTGGCCAAAGAGATGAGGTATTTGTGTGCAAGGTCCCTTATTGAACAAATGTAGACTATGCAAGTTATGGCCCTGCCCCAGATTTGAACAACTAGCAATTTAACGCGGATGTGCCACGCCCACCTGAACTTTTTTGTCATGATTTAATTCATTTTCAAAATGTCTAGTAGTGTTATAAATTTCAAACTTCTACATCAAATAGGTCAAAAGATATACATACACTAAGCTCAAAAACACAAAAATATTGTAAAAAACACTCAAAAATAAAAAAAGTACGAATTTCAATTTTGATTTTAAAAACTTTTGTGATATATCGTTAGAAAGAGTATGAAGAGCACATTAATCCGAAAAAATAACCCTCTAGGATAATTAGGTCACGTGCTAGAGCAGTCCAAAGTTGCGAATTTGGCTGTTTTTAGACATCCATAAAAACGGAAGTAGATGTCGGAGGTCGAATATGAAAGTATCAGCTGATAGCCAAGGTCAATGACCTTTGACCCAATGAAGGTCAAGGTCATCAAAGGTCTAGGTCATGATATATGAGCCTTCAAACTTCGAAAAAATTCAATCGGAAATTGCAAAAAAGCAAAAGCGAAATTCAAAAATCGGCTCCCACAGTTTTTTTTTAATTTTTATTTTCTTTCATTTGACACCAAAATCATCAAAATCGGATAAGCCGTTATCTCTGAATAGATTCTGACGCATTTCAGAAAAATCAAAATGGCGACGAAAGTATTACCTTCGGACCGGATTTTATATTCTTCGTTTTTTTGTCATAACTGTGGCTATCGTTTCATATAAGTTTCGTCGCGCTAAATTAATTACACCGGAAGTAGTTCAACCGGAAGTGAGAATCGATTTCCCGTTTAAACCGGAAGTAAAGTAAAAAATTTGACTATACAATTTTGTTCACGTTCATGAATTGTCTTTGCTCAAATTTTTTTAGATTAATCAGACAAAAAGCTAAAAAGTTTTTTTTTTTGTTAAAAAATTGCAAAACTCGGCCGAAAAAAGTGTGCGACAAATTTTCGAATTTCGAAGTTGTTTAAGTGCTATTATATCAGAAATTACACGTAGATTCCAGAAATAAAAACCCGAAGAAAATCGACCGGAAAATGCGACTTTTAGATCCGATTTTCTACTTTTTGCACATATTGGACTGTGGCATTTCCGGTTTTGCAAAAATGTTCCAATTTATATTTATGCAACACGTTGCCACTACAGAAGGTCTAGGAAAGTTGAATGGTTGCTGCAACTATTGCAGTCTAAGCACAGGAAGGTGTGTAAATTTCGAAAAAAAAAAAAAAAAAAAAAGAATAGACATTTCGATAACAAACTGGGACTTTGCTGAAAGCAAAGTCCCACAAAAAAAAAAAGAATTGACATTTCGATAACAAACTGGGACTTTGCCGTAGCAAAGTCCCACAAAAATCAAAATGAAATATCTATTGACATTGCCAGTGAAGACATTAAATTGGTACAAGAGACAAAAACAGTTCAAGACATTGATAACCGATTACAAACAATAGAACATCAAAAAAACAACTCTACTCATAGTGGTAATTAATTAATTAATTTATACTTAAAATATATACTTTTTGTATTTTTAATATTACAGAAAAATTTGAAAATTCATCCTTCAAATAAAAATTTGACAGTGTTTACAGTTTCAAACGCTGTTTAAAGATGTCATGGCACGGAAAGTTTACTTTTAAGAATGATATTAAAAATATATATTTAGTTAGAAAACACCTTTTTATTATTAACAAGCCGGCGTTATAAGCTTTTAACCTTCATTTCTGTTCAATTGGACAGCACAAGATATCACATTTATTAGATAATACATATGTTGATTGTTGTGGTCTGCCTAACAGTGCAACACATTCTGATTGAGTGCAAGAATCTCAGACCTTTGAGATCCCAGCACTACCGTGCTCGTGTCCACTTAAAGTCATGCTACCTACCGTGTTACGACGAAGAAAAGCTATTTCGATATCTTTAGTCAACATGTTGAATGTTCTCGATTCTACTTCAATTGATGGTGTTATGACAGGTATATATGGAGATTCGTTATTTCTGATTTTGCATTTGAAGCATTCTCTCCACAGAAAATATTATCATTGTTTATTTCTCTTTGTAGATGACTTTTATATAATAATAATAATAATCTTTATTCGTACTATTAAATTGTACAATTGGTTAATTACAAACAGTATATGAATACAAAAGGTTAACTAGGTTATTTTGTACATAGATAATTAATAATTTCTTTAATATGATTTAAATCAATATGAGAATAAGGACACCAAGGCATGTCTAGATGGGGTTACAAGTGTGACATCGTCGGCGTAAGCCAAAGCACCAACATATACGTGACTTATATGGCAACCATATCTGCTATTGCGAAATCTACTAAGTAGTTCATCTAAATAAATACTAAACAGTAAGGGTGAGAGGACTCCCCCTTGTTTAACTCCATTGGACACAGTAAAGGGCTCTGTTATGCATTCCTTCCATCTAATCCTTACTTCTTGTGATACATAATTATCTAATAGGAATCTAGCTGTTAGGGGGCAAGCACCCCTATGAAGAAGTAACTTAAACAATTTTGTAAAGTTGATTCTATCGAAGGCCCGGCTAGCGTCCAATAGACATACGTATACATCAGATTTATTATTATGATAATAATTTACAGTTTCATTTATTATATATGAGCAGTGGGTTGTGGAATGTTCACTCTTAAATCCATATTGTAAATCCGAAGACTTTAGTGTTTCCTTATTTCTATCAATGATTACCCAATCTACAAGTTTCCCTATTATAAAGCTATACCTCTATAGTTATCTGAATCGTTCAATGATTTCTTCCTGTTTTTCGGGATAGATATTATGGTAGAGAGAGTAAAATTTGCTGGATTAAATCTGTGACGTAGCATTGCCGTCAATGCAAGTGGCAAGTGACAATAATATGAGTGTGGGGCATGAATAACATGTTCAGTAGATTGGCCCATATTCCCATCGTTCTTTCCATACTTAAGGTGCTTTACTGCCTTCACAACATCAAAATTTCATGACTACAGTTACAATTATTATGTTGACATAAATTCTTAACTTTACATTCAATATCACGTTCTAAAGAATCTAAGTCTTGTATCTCATTAAACGATACACAATTAAATAACTCTTTATACTTAGATAAAAAAAACCTTACTTATGTTTTTCGACCCAACCTGGCCATCAATATTGTTTGATGATACCTTTGACGTTTTCTGAATTTCTCTCCAGAAATCTTTATTTTTATTTGCTATCAGGCTTTCAGCTAATTTATTAGCACATATTCGTTCTTTATTAGCCTTTACAGAGCGGAGAGCATAATGATATCGTGCTCGAGTACGACACCTGGTTTCTGCGAGCTGACCATAGCGAGGAGAATTATTCTCCTTCCAAATATTGTGTCAAAAATTGATTTATTTCTATGCTCTTCAACATATTCGTTCCAACCTGGAACTATACGTTTCTTTTTACCCGGCTTCTACACTTAATCTAATTAATACAGTATAATATTTATCTATT
>NW_008709445.1:39520-41452 GCF_000327385.1 Lottia gigantea
AAGTATAGTATCTGTTATGTACTGATTGTTTTTAGTTTACTATCATTTAAGTTCTTATTTTTTGAATATGCAACTATCATTTTCTGCTTATAGACATGGGAGAATTTCTCTTGAAGGCTCTTATAGTGGGCATGAACTATCTTGCTTGCTCGATTGCTGGTTGTATTAAACGGGACAACAAAGGGTGCTATGCCTACATTATGATGAATATTTAGTCCTATAGGTCTTGCTGTATTCAATGTCTCAATCCAATGGGCCTCCCTAGATTGACGGAATTTGGTAGTTTCATCTTCGGGCAAGTCAATTTCTATACGCTCAATTGGGATTAGGGTGAGATCGTCTATTGAATGGTCGTCGAGGTTGAAATGATTAGAAACAGGCTTGTCTTTCTTTAATTTGATGTCTGACCTATGAGCATTAAAGCGAGTTCGTAAATTATTCTTAGTTTCTCCTACATATTGTTTGGGGCATTTCTTGCATGAAATTAAATATATTACATTCGAATGTTCACATGTTAGATGTTCCTGGATCGGGTACCTTTTATTCGTAGAGTTGCTTACAAAATAATGAGTTTCTGATATAAAGGGACATGTTTTGCATCTACTGGACAAACATGGAGCACTTCTTAAACCTGGAGGTACTTCGGCATAAAGTCTGTTTTTAGCTGCTGTCTGTGCTAAGGTGGAATTTTTTATGTTTCGTAAAAATCGTTAAAAGTACCCACGCTCTTTCAGTTTTGAGAAAACAATCGTACAGGCTTGGTTGAAATCAGAAGATCTTGTACAAATTCGATGAAATCGTAAAACTTGTGACTTAATTATACCAGAAAAGGTATGTTTTAGGTGAAAGGAGCTCTTGTGCAAGAGTTGATGAGTATCAGTTTCTTTGAAATACACTTTAATATCCAGTTTATTTGTTTCTGCTATGGAATCTCCCTTAAAGACTGTGGTATCGAGAAAGTCTATGCTTTTGTCACTCACGTTTGCGGTTAGTTTGATAGAAGGATGGTGGTTGTTGAGAATTTCAAAGAATTCCCAAAACTGTTCGATAGAATATGTCCAAACCATAAAAATGTCATCCAAAAAGCGTCCGTAAAAAAGTGGGTCAAATGGACAGAGGGGCAACACCTCACGTTCCCACTCTGCCATGAAAAGGTTTGCGTACGAAGGGGCGAATCGTTTGCCCATTGCTGTCCCTGAAGTTTGTAAATATGTTTTACCATTAAATGTGAAATCGTTTCGACTAAGACAAATCTCTAAAAGCTGTAGAATTGCATCGTCGGGTCTGTTTGGATCAGGGTTTCTATTAAAAGCTTCACGAACTGCCGTTAAACCAGTAGTGTTATCGATATTGGTATACATAGAAGAAACGTCGATAGAAATTAAAATAGCATTAGAGGGAACTCGAAGATTTTTTATTTTATTGACAAAATCGGTTGTGTCTTTAAGGTAGGCGCGATGTTGGCATGCTAGAGGTAGTAAGAAATGATCAATGTATTCTGACACTGCATATGACTCACTACCACAGTCAGATATAATCGGGCGGCCTTTAGGGATTTTATTCGAGATAAACCACTCCTTGGTTGGATTCTTATGGATTTTAGGCAAAGTGTACAAATGTCTCTCGCGACAATCAGGTTTGGCAGACAGATAGTCATATTGTTTCTGTTTGAGATAACTAGTTTTGACTAAATCGGCAAGAATATTATTAATCATGTTAGCAGTTTCTTTGAAAATTGGTTTCGGTAAAATGGCATAATGTTTAGGATTATTCAGTTGATTCTCTGCTTCTGAAACGTAATCCTCCCTATTCAGAATGACACAACATGAACCTTTGTCACTCTTTTTAATAACAATGCTATCGTCTTTCTTAAGTAAGTTTAACGCTTCACGTTCCACTCGTGTGAGATTAGGCTTTTCGTGTGTTATGGAA
>NW_008709445.1:46845-49817 GCF_000327385.1 Lottia gigantea
TGAAATAAATATCCTACCCTAATTTGTTCCAGCCTTCAGGGGCTGAAGTTGAACATCTCCATGACGAATCAGTAACCACCNCATTAGTAAAAGAGCCTCGAATTCCTCCGATCACACCCACATCCCGACAATCGAATGCCAGGACCAATGATGTATCCGGAAAAGAAACTGGATAAGAGACTGACCATGTGTCTGTACTAGTTTCAAGCTGACCATCAACAAAGAACTCTCCGAAATTATCACATGTTACTCGTCCAGAGACAACATCGCCATTTACTGAAAATATAATCAAAATCAATATTAGGCTCATTTTAGAGAGCGGTCTGGAAATAAATACCACCAAAAGGAATATTAGATTAAGCTACATACCAAAGTATTCTAACTAATTAATGAGAATCTTCACGCAAGTCACGCTATCTTTAAGAACGCACACAGAGAAATGTGAACATTACCCGTTGAAAAATCAGGTTTCAGAGTAAAGACCAACCATAGTATTAATTATTATAAAATCTTACCTTGTGTTAAAAGAATTGCGCAAATTGTCACTAAAATCAGATTCATCTTGAATTTATTGAACACCTCGTCTTTTAATGTGATCCAAGCCAGAATAAAGTTCTAAAAAAATCTAAATGTAAAAATAAGGAGCAACTCTTATCATATTTTCAACAAATTATTTTTCGTACCCTTTTCTCAAAGTATTTTTAAAATTATGAATGAGAGAACATTTAAAACCATGCATGAATATACTCAACAGTTTATTCATAAGAGAAAAACACTTTATCTATCAATCGGAGCATTTAAAAACAATGTTTTTGTATATATATCTACATTAACTAAGTAGTTATCTTTAAGTTTGAGTTTGCACAGTGGGAAATTGACACAAAAGTATTCAAAAACCAATAAAATATATTTTTCATGAATGTTTGTAGCTAATTTGAAGGCCTGCTGAAATTCTTTTTGTTTTGATCCTTAGCGAGGATTACAATTTATTTCACCAGATGAAAATCTATCAAAATTAGTGTTTTAAGCAGCTCTATGTAAACAGTCTATTGAAACTAAAAAATTCTGAGTTATATTTTCTAGACTAAAATAATAAAATATTAAATACTTGACAATATCTGTTTAATGCTGTCTATATACTTTACTAACTTCTAATAAGGCGACTTTTTCATACAAGGATGTTAATTAAACTAATCGTTATTGCAAAACCAGTTTAGTAGGTTTGATCATGTGACAAGGATGATTTTGGGGTGTAGGAAACTGAAGCAGAGTAATTTTCCTACATTTTTTTTTGGTTTATGGAATTTAATCTCGAGATCTCGAACCCCATTTTAGCTTGACATTTGCCAATATTTCCCCGACAAACCTGACACATCCTTACTTTTGTGATCGTTGTGGTGTATTTTACAAATGCCAAAAGCCCCTTCTTACAAATGAAATCGTTTTGGTTTAGATCAATCGGTAGTTAATCCTCATTACCAATAGAATTGGTTGCATATGCAACAAACCACCATGTAAATATTATATAGATATATTTTGTATATTGTTCATAATTGTAATGTAATAATGCTTTTGCACTTGTAAATCTCCATGATTGGGGGAAATAAACATATATATATATAGTAACTTGTTATCTTTCAACCACCCTAACCTGTTATCTAGCTAGTATCTTCTGTTATATAGTAACCTGTTATCTACCCAGTGTCTTCTGTTATATAGTAACTTGTTACCTTTCAACCACTCTAACCTGTTATCTAGCTAGTGCCTTCTGTTATATAGTAACTTGTTATCTTTCAACCACCCTAACCTGTTATCTAGCTAGTGTCTTCTGTTATATAGTAACTTGTTACCTTTCAACCACCCTAACCTGTTATCTAGCTAGTGTCCTCTGTTATATAGTAACTTGTTATCTTTCAACCACCCTAACCTGTTATCTAGCTAGTGTCTTCTGTTATATAGTAACTTGTTACCTTTCAACCACCCTAACCTGTTATCTAGCTAGTGCCTTCTGTTATATAGTAACTTGTTACCTTTCAACCAACCTTACATGTTATCTAGCTAGTGCCTTCTGTTATATAGTAACGTGTTACCTTTCAACCACCCTTACCTGTTATCTAGCTAGTATCTTCTGTTATATAGTAACCTGTTACCTTCAATCATCTTCACCTGTTATCTAGCTAGTGCTTTCTGTTGGATAGTAACTTTTTACCTTTCAACCACCCTAACCTGTTATCTAGCTAGTGTCTTCTGTTATATAGTAACTTGTTACCTTTCAACCAACCTAACATGTTATCTAGCTAGTGTCTTCTGTTATATAGTAACTTGTTACCTTTCAACCACCCTAACCTGTTACCTAGGTAGTGCCTTCTGTTATATAGTAACTTGTTACCTTTCAACCACCCTAACCTGTTATCTAGCTAGTGCCTTCTGTTATATAGTAACTTGTTACTTTTCAACCACCCTAACCTGTTATCTAGCTAGTGCCTTCTGTTATATAGTAACTTGTTACCTTTCAACCACCCTAACCTGTTATCTAGCTAGTGCCTTCTGTTATATAGTAACTTGTTACCTTTTAACCACCCTAACCTGTTATCTAGCTAGTGCCTTCTGTTATATAGTAACTTGTTACCTTTCAACCACCCTAACCTGTTATCTAGCTAGTATCTTCTGTTATATAGTAACTTGTTACCTTTCAACCACCCTAACCTATTATCTAGCTAGCGCCGTCTGTTATATAGTAACTTGTTACCTTTTAACCAACCTAACATGTTATCTAGCTAGTGCCGTCTGTTATATAGTAACGTGTTATCTTTCAACCACCCTAACCTGTTATCTAGCTAGCGCCTTCTGTATATAGTAACATGTTATCTAGCTAGGGCCTTCTGTTATATAGTAACTTGTTATCTTTCAACCACCCTAACCTGCCTAGTGCCAAGTTTAATAGTTTTGCTCTTTAACACAATAAACAATTT
>NW_008709445.1:49867-50902 GCF_000327385.1 Lottia gigantea
CGGCTCTAGAGGCGTATTTTTGCATCGATTTTCTTCGGGTTTTCATTTTTATAATCTACCTGTAATTTCTGACCTGATAGCACTTGAAAAATTACGAAATTCGAAAATTCGTCGCTCACTTTTTTCGATCAAATTTTTCGATTTTTTTGCAACTTTTTTGCTTTTGCATCGATTGATCTGAAATTTTAAATGCAAAGAGACTTCACTAATGTTAATAATATGATACAGTCAAATTTTGTACGTCATTTCCGATTTTAAACAGGAAAGCGTCTGAAGTTCAAATCTACTTCCGGTTGAATAACTTCCGGTGTAATTTATGTAGGTCAACAAAATTTGGCTGATCTTTGGCAAATAAAATTTTATGGCCGATTTTAAAATAAAATCCAGACCGGAAGCGATACTTTGGCCGCCATATTGAAAAAACACACTTTTGTAAAACTCAAAATGGGGCCTCAGGGTAAAAGTTCATATGCTCAAATTTGATGTGAATGTAGTTTGCAATCGATTGCGCAAAAAACATTGGGAGCCGAATTTTGAATTTCGCTTTTGCTTTTTTGCAACTTCCGGTTGAAATTTTTTAAAGCTTTAAACGATCACACCATGTGACCTTGACCTTTGATGACCTTGACCTTCATAGGGTCAAAGGTCATTGACCTTGGCTATCATTTGATACTTTGACCTTTGACCTCCTACATGTACTTCCGGTTTTATAGCTACCTGTAAAAAGCCAAATTCGCAACTTTGGACTGCTCTAGCACGTGACCTAATTAACCTAGAGGGTTAATTTTTTCGGTTTCCTAATGTGCTTCTCATGCACTTTACATAGATATATAACAATCGTTATTTTAAAGCAAAATTGAAATTCGTGATTTTTTCAAATTTGAGTTTTTTTTTACAATATTTGCGTCTTTTTGAGCTTGGTATATGTATATCTTATCATCTATTTGATGTAGAACTTTGATATTTGGAATACAACTAGACACTTTGAATATGAATTCACCTATGACAAAAAAACTTATGTGGGCGTGGCACATC
>NW_008709445.1:57388-58419 GCF_000327385.1 Lottia gigantea
TGTTGACCTATATCTTTTGACCTCTATTATGTAGGAACTTGACATTTGGAACATAACGTAACATTTTGAATATTGACTAACTTATTCAAAAAAAATTGAGTTGGGCGTGGCACTTTCGGGGTAAATTACTCATTATTGACATTTTTAGCCAGGTGCATAACTCGCAAAGTATACATTTGTTCAAAATGGAACTTTTTACACAATTACCTCATATTTTAAGCCACTTTGTCTTAGAATTTTGGTTGTTTCCGCTTCATAGTTCAAAAAAAGGAACAGGTTTTGGAAATTGAAAATTTTCAATTTTTGACCTTGACCTTTGTTGACCTTGACCATTGTAGGATCAAACGTCATTGGCATTGGCTATCTATTTATACTTTTATATTTGTATTTTAAGCCACTTTGTCTTAGAATTTTGGCTGTTTCCGCTTCATGGTTCAAAAAAAGGAACAGGTTTTGGAAATTCAAAATTTTCAATTTTTGACCTTGACCTTTGTTGACCTTGACCTTTGTAGGATCAAACGTCATTGGCATTGGCTATCTATTTATACTTTTATATTTGCTGTTCTAAGTCAACTTCTGGTTTTATAGTCGTTAGCAATTTGAAATTTTAATGGCGCATATCTCTTGATCTTGACCTTTTTAGGCCTTCTCCTTTACAAGTTCAAAGGTCATTGACCTCGGCTATCTGCTGATACTTTCATTTGTGAGGTCTGACGTCCACTTCCGGTATTAAAATCTTCTAAAAAATGGAAAATTTCTCAACTTTAGACTGTTCTTGCGCTTGATCTAATTATCGTGGAAGGTTGATTTTTTCGGGGTCTTTTGCATTTTGCTACATTTGCAAAGTCCCACTCTGTGCCACGTGTGGCTCTAGTTGTGGGACTTTGCTACCGCAAAGTCCCAGTTTGTTATCGAAATGTCAATTCTTTTTTTTTTTTTTTTTTTTCGATTTTTACACACCTTCCTGAGCTTAGACTACAATAGTTGCAGCAACCTTTCAACGTTCACGAACCTTAGATATAGGCGACGAT
>NW_008709445.1:58469-59520 GCF_000327385.1 Lottia gigantea
TTTTTTTTTTCGAAATTTACACACCTTCCTGAGCCTAGACTGCAGTAGTTGCAGCAACCATTCAACTTCTCTAGACCTTCTGTAGTGGCAACGTGTTCCTTAAATATATATTGGAACCTTTTTGCAAAACTGGAATTGCCACAGTTCAACATGTGCAAAAAGTCGAAAATCGACTCTAGAAGGCGTATTTTTGCATCGATTTTCTTCGGGTTTTCATTTTTATAATCTACCTGTAATTTCTGACCTGATAGCACTTGAAAAATTACGAAATTCGAAAATTCGTCGCTCACTTTTTTCGATCAAATTTTTCGATTTTTTTGCAACTTTTTTGCTTTTGCATCGATTGATCTGAAATTTTAAATGCAAAGAGACTTCACTAATGTTAATAATATGATACAGTCAAATTTTGTACGTCATTTCCGATTTTAAACAGGAAAGCGACTGAAGTTCAAATCTACTTCCGGTTGAATAACTTCCGGTGTAATTTATGTAGGTCAACAAAATTTGGCTGATCTTTGGAAAATAAAATTTTATGGCCGATTTTAAAATAAAATCCAGACCGGAAACGATACTTTGGCCGCCATATTGAAAAAACACACTTTTGTAAAACTCAAAATGGGGCCTCAGGGTAAATGTTGATATGCTCAAATTTGATGTGAATGTATTCTGCAATCGATTGCGCAAAAAACATTGGGAGCCGAATTTTGAATTTCGCTTTTGCTTTTTTGCAACTTCCGGTTGAAATTTTTTAAAGCTTTAAACGATCACAACATGTGACCTTGACCTTTGATGACCTTGACCTTCATAGGGTCAAAGGTCATTGACCTTGGCTATCATTTGATACTTTGACCTTTGACCTCCGACATGTACTTCCGGTTTTATAGCTATCCGTAAAAAGCCAAATTCGCAACTTTGGACTGCTCTAGCACGTGACCTACTTAACCTAGAGGGTTAATTTTTTCGGTTTCCTAATGTGCTTCTCATGCACTTTACATAGATATATAACAATCGTTCTTTTAACGCAAAATTGAAATTGGTGATTTTTTCAAAT
>NW_008709445.1:59570-60454 GCF_000327385.1 Lottia gigantea
TGTAATATTTGCATAAGTTTCCAAGTGTTACCTTTGAAATTTTGCATGAAAATAGATCACTATTTTGGACAATTTGTGATAAGATAACAGTTGTTTGCGTTCTTTACTTTAAAAAAGGGAATAGCTTTAACAATTTTAAAAATGTTCAATTTTAGAAACTTCAAAGACTCATATTACTTTTATTTGACCTTTGTTGACCTTTTGACATGAACAAAAGTTGTTGCCCATTACGAGATATATCAGATAATACCTTCACTTTTGCTGTGCATCGTTAACTTCCGGTTCTACAGCCAATTGAAAATCGCGATTTTTAACTTTGAAGAGCTCTGTCACGTGACCTAATTTACATACGTGAAAATTTCTCTTATTTCCTTATTACACACAATCTATTCTTTCAAATGATATATAACACTTGGCATTTTAATTGAAATTGCGCTTTTTAGAATTTGAAAATTTTGTATTGACTTCTGTGCCTGAGGACGACGAGGGAAACACGTCGAAACGTTGCATAAAACTTTAACCAGTGATTGTTGTTCCATAAAGCTGTGTCTATATATCGTACTCACAATTGCTAAATGCCATTCAAAGACTTCTATAGTAAATGTGCGTAAATTCAACGGTTTCTTTAATCCACCCACAGTCACCGTTGCCTTTTAAAACTTTTAAATACGAATATCTCATGATCAAATCATTGTAAACACTTGAAATTTTGAACATTATTTGACATTGTACACATTATTACAGACAACAAAAAATTTATGCAGTGGGCGTGGCAAATCCGGGTTACTTTTACCTTTACCTTAAATAATTCAAATCGTTATAACTCGCAAAGTTTGCATTTGTCACCATCGAAGTTTTAAATAAACTAAAACACTATTTGGGAC
>NW_008709445.1:61261-63371 GCF_000327385.1 Lottia gigantea
ATATCTTCCGGTGTAATTTGTATAGGACAAAAATTTTTATGCTGATAGGTAGACAAAGTTATGACACAAAAACGAAGAAAAAAAAATCCGGAACAGAAGTGAAACTTTGGCCGCCATTTTGATTTTTCTGAAATGATTCGATTTTTATTCGGACATAATGGCTCATCCGATTTAAATGATTTTGGTGTCAAATGAAAGAAGATAAAAAAAAAACATGACATTAGGAAGCCGTTTTTCGATTCTCAATTTTGCTTTTTTGCAACATCCGGTTGAATTTTTTCAAAGTTTGAAGGGTCATATCTCGTGATCTTGAACTTTGATGACTTTGACCTTTATAAGGTCAAAGGTCATTGACCTTAGCTATCAGTTAATACTTTGACATTTGACCTCCGACATGTACTTCCGGTTTTATAGCTTTCCGAAAACAGCCAAATTGGCAACTTTGGACTGCTCTAGCACGTGACCTAATTAACCTAGAGGGTTAATTTTTTCGGATTCTTAATGTGCTTTTCATGCTCTTTCAAGTGAATTATAACAATCGTTTTTTAAAGCAAAATTGAAATTCGTGAATTTTTCAAATTTGAGTTTTTTTGACAATATTTCTGTTTCTTTGAGCTTGGTGTGTACATATCTTATGACCTATTTTATGTAGAACATTGAAACTTGGAACACAACAAGACAATTTGAATATGAATTAACCTATGACAAAAAAGTTGAGGTGGGCGTGGCACATCCGGGTTGAATTACTAATTGTTTACATTTTGGGAAAGGGGCATAACTCGCATAGGATACATTTGTTCAAAAAGGAACTTTGCACACAATTACCTCATGATTTTGGCCAGTTTTTGTTAATAGGTCAATTGTTTCAGCTTTATAGTTCCAAAAAAGGAACGGGTTTTGAAATTTCTATATTTTCAATTTTCTATTTTGACCTTTATTGACTCTTGTTGACCTATATCTTTTGACCTGTATGATATAGAAGCTTTAAATTTGGAACACAACATAACATTCAGAATATCAATTAACCTATGCAAAAGAAATGGAGGTGGGCGTAGCACATCCGGGTTAAATAACTCATTATTGACAATTTTGGCAAGGGACATAACTCGCAACGTTTACATTTGTTCAAAATGGAACTTTGCATACAATTACCTCTTATATTGAGCCACTTTGTCTTAGAATTTCAATTGTTTTTGCTTCATAGTTCAAAAAAAGGAACAGGTTTTGTAATTTAAAAATTTTCAATTTTTGACCTTGACCTTTGTTGACCTTGACCTTTCTAACATCAAACGTCATTGGCATTGGCTATCTATTTATACTTTTATATTTGCTGTCTTATGTCAACTTCCGGTTTTATAGTTGTGTGCAATTAGAAATTTTGATTGCGTATATCTCTTGATCTTGACCTTTTTAGACCTTCTCCTTTACAAGATCAAGGGTCATTGACCTTGGCTATCTGCTGATACTTTCATTTGTGAGGTCTGACGTCCACTTCCGGTATTACAATCTTCTAAAAAATGAAAATTTCTCAACTTTAGACTGTTCTTGCGTTTGATCTAATTATCGTGGAAGGTTGATTTTTTCGGGGTCTTTTGCATTTTGCTACATTTGCAAAGTCCCACTCTGTGCCACGAGTGGCTCTAGTTTTTTTTTTTTTTCGAAATTTACACACCTTCCTGAGCTTAAACTGCAGTAGTTGCAGCAACCATTCAACTTTTCTAGACCTTCTGTAGTGGCAACGTGTTCCTTAAATATATATTGGAACATTTTTGCAAAACTGGAATTGCCACAGTTCAACATGTGCAAAAAGTCGAAAATCGGCTCTAGAAGGCGTATTTTTGCATCGATTTTCTTCGGGTTTTCATTTTTATAATCTACCTGTAATTTCTGACCTGATAGCACTTGAAAAATTACGAAATTCGAAAATTCGTCGCTCACTTTTTTCGATCAAATTTTTCGATTTTTTTGCAACTTTTTTGCTTTTGCATCGATTGATCTGAAATTTCAAATGCAAAGAGACTTCACTAATGTTAATAATATGATACAGTCAAATTTTGTACGTCATTTCCGATTTTAAACAGGAAAGCGACTGAAGTTCAAATCTACTTCC
>NW_008709445.1:67848-69466 GCF_000327385.1 Lottia gigantea
CATTGTCACAATAATAGAATTATTTTAATTAATTTTTACCATCAACAAAACGGAAGTGGATCTACAATCAATCAGATTCAATAGCCACTGAAGACGCGACCAATTACAGAAATATTAAGCAATCTGTCCAGGCCATCTTTCGTTGAAGCTGTGCTTTAACAAAGTAGGACTTGATGATAGGGGCTAAATATTTCGCACATTGGTACAGTTTTTTTTAATCTGATGAGGCAATGTCTATTCTATAAAAATGATTTACAATGAACGATGTACTATATACAAGAAATGTAACATAATATAAAATATTATAATATAATATGCAGTCGATTAAACATCTGCAATATGAAAATAGTACTGAACTCTCAAAACACAGTTTGGCAACTTAAATTGAAAATGATAATTAAAAAATATCCTGGTTTAATTGGATTTTTATTCAGACCTGCATTAATGTTCAATTACTTTGTGATAGATGTGGTAAATTATGATTATCATGCAAGAGAACATACACTCTTTACAACATTATGTTATATGATTTACTTCTATAGTTTAAACAGTATCCAGTTTAAGGTTGAGCTTCTAAAATTTAATCCAGCAATGTTTGTTGACAATGCTGAGAAATATAAAAAAAACAGCATGAAATTTCATTAGCTCTATGTTTAAGAACTGTACTAATGATGAACTGTTCTAATTGAATTTCACTGTTTATTTGTAAAAATATTGTATATTTAATTCTCTATCTATATGTACTTTGTAAATCTTCATGTAGAGGACTAAAAGCTTATAATTATATTATTGATTTATTGTATACTACTATTATTGATTTATTGTATACTAATATTATTGATTTATTGTATACTACTATTATTGATTTATTGTATACTAATATTATTGATTTATTGTATACTAATATTATTGATTTATTGTATACTAATATTATTGATTTATTGTATACTAATATTATTGATTTATTGTATACTAATATTATTGATTTATTGTATACTACTATTATTGATTTATTGTATACTAATATTATTGATTTATTGTATACTAATATTATTGATTTATTGTATACTAATATTATTGATTTATTGTATACTAATATTATTGATTTATTGTATACTAATATTATTGATTTATTGTATACTAATATTATTGATTTATTGTATACTAATATTATTGATTTATTGTATACTAATATTATTGATTTATTGTATACTAATATTATTGATTTATTGTATACTAATATTATTGATTTATTGATTTTACTGGAGTGCGGAGTGGTCGACATAAGGGACAAATACCCCAAAACCCATCAATTCAAACTGCTTTCTTCCAAACCAATCCGTTTTTAACGTTCGTTTTTATAATTACTTAACAATTGAGGTAATATCAATGTCTTTTTCTGATTATACTTGTAAAACCATGTAAATATATTTACAATTAACACTATATATTTACAATTGAGTTAATGTCAATGTCTGTATCCCACTATAATTGTATATCGCTGTAAATATATTTACAATTAACACTACATATTTACAATTGAGTTAATGTCAATGTCTGTATCCCACTATAATTGTATATCGCTGTAAATATATTTACAATTAACACTACATATTAC
>NW_008709445.1:69516-70764 GCF_000327385.1 Lottia gigantea
TACAATAATAGTGAATATAGTAACCAGGTCGGGAATACAATAATAGTAAATACAGTATCCAGGTCGGGAATACAATAATAGTTAATATAGTATCCAGGTCGGGAATACAATAGAAGTTAATATAGTATCCAGGTCGGGAATACAATAATAGTAAATATAGTATCCAGGTCGGGAATACAATAATAGTTAATATAGTATCCAGGTCGGGAATACAATAGAAGTTAATATAGTATCCAGGTCGGGAATATTATAGTTAATATAGTATCCAGGTCGGGAATACAATAATAGTGAATATAGTATCCAGGTCGGGAATATTATAGTTAATATGGTATCCAGGTCGGGAATATTATAGTTCATATAGTATCCAGGTCGGGAATACAATAATAGTTAAAACAGTATGCAGGTCGGGAATACAATAATAGTGATTATAGTATCCAGGTCGGGAATACAATAATAGTGAATATAGTAACCAGGTCGGGAATACAATAATAGTAAATACAGTATCCAGGTCGGGAATACAATAATAGTTAATATAGTATCCAGGTCGGGAATACAATAGAAGTTAATATAGTATCCAGGTCGGGAATACAATAATAGTGAATATAGTATCCAGGTCGGGAATACAATAATAGTAAATACAGTATCCAGGTCGGGAATACAATAATAGTTAATATAGTATCCAGGTCGGGAATACAATAGAAGTTAATATAGTATCCAGGTCGGGAATATTATAGTTAATATAGTATCCAGGTCGGGAATACAATAATAGTGAATATAGTATCCAGGTCGGGAATACAATAATAGTGAATATAGTATCCAGGTCGGGAATACAATAATAGTTAATATTGTATCCAAGTTGGGAATACAATAATAATTAATATAGTATCCAGGTCGGGAATACAATAGAAGTTAATGTGGTATCCAGGTCGGGAATATAATAATAGTTAATATAGTATCCAAGTCGGGAATACAATAATAGTTAATATAGTATCCAGGTCGGGAATACAATAGAAGTTAATATAGTATCCAGGTCGGGAATACAATAATAGTTAATATAGTATCCAGGTCGGGAATACAATAATAATTAATATAGTATACAGGTCGGGAATACAATAATAGTTAATATAGTATACAGGTCGGGAATACAACAATAGTTAATATAGTATCCAGGTCGGGAATATAATAATAGTTAATATAGTATACAGGTCGGGAATATAATAATAGTTAATATAGTATCCAGGTCGGGAA
>NW_008709445.1:95312-96540 GCF_000327385.1 Lottia gigantea
CTTTTTTTTTTTTTTTTTTTTCGATTTTTACACACCTTCCTGAGCTTAGACTACAATAGTTGCAGCAACCTTTCAACGTTCACGAACCTTAGATATAGGCGACGATGTGCATAAATATATTTTGGATCTTTTTTGCAAAACCGGAAGTGCCACAGTTCAATATGTGCAAGAATAGATAATCGGCTCTAGAAGTCGTATTTTTGGGTCGATTTTCTTTGGGTTTGCATTTTTGGAATCTACTGTTAAAATCTGAAAGAATAGCAGTTTCAAAATTTCAAAATTCGAAAATTTGTCGCAGACATTTTTTTTGCCAAATTTTGCATTTTTTTCATTTTTTTTGCTTTTTGTCTGATTAATCTGAAAAAAATTGAGCAAAGACAGTTTAAGAAAGTAAACAAAACGGTACAGTAAAATTTTCAATTTCACTTCCGGTTTAAACAGGAAATCGATGTTCACTTCCGGTTGAATATCTTCCGGTGTAATTTGTATAGGACAAAAATTTTTATGCTGATAGGTAGACAAAGTTATGACAAAAAAACGAAGAAAAAAAAATCCGGAGCAGAAGTGAAACTTTGGCCGCCATTTTGATTTTTCTGAAATGATTCGATTTTTATTCGGACATAATGGCTCATCCGATTTAAATGATTTTGGTGTCAAATGAAAGAAGATAAAAAAAAAACATGACATTAGGAAGCCGTTTTTCGATTCTCAATTTTGCTTTTTTGCAACATCCGGTTGAATTTTTTCAAAGTTTGAAGGGTCATATCTCGTGATCTTGAACTTTGATGACTTTGACCTTTATAAGGTCAAAGGTCATTGACCTTAGCTATCAGTTAATACTTTGACATTTGACCTCCGACATGTACTTCCGGTTTTATAGCTTTCCGAAAACAGCCAAATTGGCAACTTTGGACTGCTCTAGCACGTGACCTAATTAACCTAGAGGGTTAATTTTTTCGGATTCTTAATGTGCTTTTCATGCTCTTTCAAGTGAAGTATAACAATCGTTTTTTAAAGCAAAATTGAAATTCGTGAATTTTTCAAATTTGAGTTTTTTTTACAATATTTCTGTTTCTTTGAGCTTGGTGTGTATATATCTTATGACCTATTTTATGTAGAACTTTGAAACTTGGAACACAACAAGACAATTTGAATATGAATTAACCTATGACAAAAAAGTTGAGGTGGGCGTGGCACATCCGGGTGGAATTACTAATTGTTTACATTT
>NW_008709446.1:0-2832 GCF_000327385.1 Lottia gigantea
GGTCAATAAGAGTATATATTCATCAGTTAGACTTACCAGGTGTCATGACTAAAGAATAGAATCTCTATATAACATGACATATCTATTAAACTAAATAATTATAACTTTAAAGGGATACTACCTCTTAGAATGAACCTAAAATTTAAAATCTCAAACTTGGTCAATAAGAGTATATGTTCATCAGTTGGATTATATTCTTTAGTCATGACACCTGGTAAGTCCAACTGATGAATATATACTCTTATTGACCAAGTTTGAGATTTTAAATTTTATGTCCATTCTAAGAGGTAGTATCCCTTTAAAGTTATAATTAATTTATAACTCCTTTAATAGCTTATTTCTGGTATTTTGTTAAAAATTTCAGATTCTACAGGTGCGGACATACGACGGTCTTGGTCGGCTATTTTTGTTGTCGATTAGAGTCTTGCAACACCAGAGGAAACAAAAATCTCCAGTCGGTCGTTTTCCACTATGTCGATAATCACATGCGGATCATGCAATTGAAAGGAAAATGAATCTGATTGGATGATGACGGACAAACTTGTTTGATTTTATAAATTCTGTCAAAAACGCGATAATCTTGACGTGAAAGCGCGAGCACACGTGAGACTTTACTCAAGATTCTAGGCGCCAAAAATCTCTGACCAAAACCATTCTTGTGCCCACATCTTAACATCTTAAATTAAGGCACTTCAAACTCAATTTCACATGGAATTCATCAACAACAAAATGTTACACACTAAGTCAACAAAATACTGCAAAATTTAGAAAGAATCAACTATATTTTACAAGGATAACAACTTAGGTTCACAAGGATCCTTTCTACCAGCTGGTCCTTGGTCAAACCTCTTGGTAATGATTTTACAAGGATAATAACTTAAGTTCACAATTAAGGATTCTTTCTACCAGCTGGTCCTTGGTCAAACCTCTTGGCAATGATTTTACAAGGATAACAACTTAGGTTCACAAGAATCCTTTCTACCAGCTGGTCCTTGGTCAAACCTCTTGGTAATGATTTTACAAGGATAACAACTTAGGTTCACAAGGATCCTTTCTACCAGCTGGTTCTTGATCAAACCTCTTGGTAATAATTTTACAAGGATAACAACTTAGGTTCACAATTAAGCTGATCCTTGATCAAACCTCTTGGTATTGATTTTACAAGGATAACAACTTAGGTTCACAATTAAGGATTCTTTCTACCAGCTGGTGCTTGACCAAACCTTGGCATTGATTTCCAGGAACTGATTCAATACTTATATAATATAAAATGTGAAAAATTAAAAAAATACATAGAAAGAAAAAAATATGGTGCAGAATACATGTTTTTCTCACTAACAAGTACTTTCCATAACCTACGTCAAAATTTTCAGAGATTATTTTGAAATAAAGAAAGTAAATATATTTAATTCAAAATCTTTTCAGATCTATAAACAACGAAATGAAATTAGATCACAATTTGTTTCCAATATTTGTTTGTCTCCATTGTAATTCATTATTTTATCAAGAAAGAGGTCTCACATGATAGGCTTTGATTGGTTAAAAATAATATAATTAAAACAAGACTGTGGTAGAAAACTTGTTAGATTACAATGGAGAGGAGAAAGTATTACATCTCCATTGTAAATCGTTATATCAAAGAAAAACCACTCCAACATGAAATGCTTTGATTGGTTAAAAAAAATATCAATAGAACAAGACTGTGATAGAAAACTTGTTAGATTACAATGGAGACGAGAAAAAGGGAAAGAAATTGTAATCGAAGTTTAAACTTTCAGATCAAAACAGTTAATATCAGAGATTATGAGATTTCCCGCTACAAACAGACGTTTACGCGATCTGTAATACATGATGTACCAACTATATATGCATGTTATTAACCATTTGTAAAGATATAATCCAGCCAATGACTGTAGGGAAATACATTTTCTGAGAAAACCATGACGCAATTTTCTCTATTCTAAGATCCGTACAGTATCAGCGAGCCCAAAAAATCGTTCAATATTCTATCTGTCCGTGACACGTGAAGACTTTTGCGAATACGCAATACTGATTACAGATAAATGGCATTGTTTTAACTAAAAATAGACAGATCGATTACTTCCCGCAAACGGATATGTACCATGCTTGTGCAGCTACGGACAAAAGGAGTCTGGGTTTAACAATCATTTAAGCTACCAAAACAATATTTTGAGATTTACAATCAATCATTCATTGTTAAAGAGATTGTAATGAGGTTTTCTAAATTTTTTATGTGTATCAGGGACATTGATAGCATCAATTTACACCATTCTAATTTTCAATCAGATGTCTG
Source organism: Lottia gigantea (assembly GCF_000327385.1). Taxonomy (NCBI): domain Eukaryota; kingdom Metazoa; phylum Mollusca; class Gastropoda; family Lottiidae; genus Lottia; species Lottia gigantea. The sequence goes on from NW_008709446.1 coordinate 2,315, forward strand.
TGGTTCTTGTTAAAGAGATTGTAATGAGCTTTTCTAAATTTTTTATGTGTATCAGGGACACTGATAGCATCAATTTACATCATTCTAATTTTCAATCAGACGTCTGTGGTGCCTCTAATTCCACTAAAATTAAGTGTTTTATGACGTCACTATTGCAAAGACCCTTGGATATTATTAGCACCTTTGCAACGTCATGATTATTTTTAGTGGAATTGTAAGAACCACAGACATCGGATTGAAAATTGGAATGGTGTAAATTGAAAATCTCTTTACAATCTCTTTAAATGTGGACAAAAACAGATCTTTTTTACAAAAACAATCTAACAACAATTTTAGACAGAGATATTAGACCTTATTCACGCCTCGGTTTTTGAGACACTGAAACCGAGCCTCATTCTGGATTCATAAGGTCTATAATAAATACTATTTTTAACAAATATTTTTACGAGTCTATAATAAATACTATTTTTAACAATTATTTTTACAACCAGCCTCATTCTGGATTCAACATGGCCGAA
>NW_008709447.1:1040-2033 GCF_000327385.1 Lottia gigantea
ACCACGGGGCACTTACCCGGTCCGGACATCGTCAGGATTGACAGACGCTCGTGCAGTTCTTTCTCGATTCGATGGGTGGTGGTGCATGGCCGTTCGTGGCTGGTGAAGTGAAAAGTCTGGTTTATTCCGCTAACGGGCGAGGCCTCGCCCTTAACTAGTCGGCTCGTGGTTCTCGAATCGTAGTCTCCCTTCGGGGAGCAGGGAGAACATCGGGCGAGTCGCAGCGATCGTCGCTACTTCTTAGGGGGATCCCGAGCAAGCTTAAGCTAGGTGAGAGAGATCAATAACAGGTCAGTGATGCCCTTAGATGTCCGGGGCCGCACGCGCGCTACACTGAAGACGAAAGCGCGAGTGCCTACGGTCTTGGTTTGGTCAGGCCGGGAACCCGCCCCGAGAGGGGAGGTTGGGGCTGTTCCTTCACGGGGGCAGTCTCGCCTACTGCGGGTTAACCGTGCCAATCGTCTTCGTGCTGGGGATCGGGGCTTGCAACTCAGCCCCGTGAACGAGGAATTCCGAGTAGGCGTCCGTCATCAGCTGGCGCCGATTAAGTCCCTGCCTTTTGTACACACCGCCCGTCGCTACCTCCGATAGAATGGCTAAGCGAGGCCGTTGGACTGGGCCTGCTTTCGAGTGGGCCCGGAAAGGCGTTCGAGCTTAATCATTTAGAGGAAGTAAAAGTCGTAACAAGGTTTCCGTAGGTGAACCTGCGGAAGGATCATTACCGTTTTCTTTTCACGCTGGATTTTGCATTCTCTCCTCGCGAGGAAGGCTCCCAGTCGTGTCTTGACCGANACTTTTTTTTTCTGGATTGGACGAATCGTCGAGTGCGTGTGGCAGATGTTAGGAGACCCGTCCGGGGTCCTTCGCTTGCTCTCTTGTCGCTCGGTCCGCGAGCGGCGGCGAAGCTCTGAAGCAAAGAGAGTGCGAGGTTTTACCAGTCTGTGGCGAGGTCTGCTTCTCTCTGGGGGGGTAGCAGCACCTCGGAATGTCCGC
>NW_008709447.1:2084-4392 GCF_000327385.1 Lottia gigantea
AGAGAGAGAGAGAGAGAGAGAGAGAGAGAGAGAGAGAGAGAGAGAGAGAGAGAAAAAAAAAAAAAAAAAAAAATTTTCCCATCCCCTGCCCTCTCTCGGGGAAGGCGAGGACGAAACTGGTGCTCGCCGGCCACTTTTACTCGGAATCGCCGAGGAAGATGTTTGGTGTCAAGCGAAAATTGGGGTATACCTACTTNTCATAAAATTTCCCTTGCTATAGGAAGGACAGATGGAAGGTGTCAAGCGAACGTTGAGGTATACCCACTTTTCATAAATTTTCCCTTACTATGGGAGAGGCAGTTGGCTGGTCCTCGGTCAATAGAGGTAGAGTGTCGTTTCGATGGTGAGTGCGAGTCGGATTTCTGCGAGTGCAGTGAATTACCTTCTACGTATCTCTCGGTCGTCTTCCCTTCCTCTGGGTCTCTTGGTTGGTCGGTCGGTCGCTCAGCTCCGGACGGTCGTCGGTTGGTCGGTCGGTCGGTCGGTCGGTCGGTCGGTCGGTCGTAGTTTGGTGTTTCGGCGAGTGCTCGTGTGGCGATAGTGGGACGCCGGCATGCTCTGGGAGAGGCCTACCTTGCTCGGTGGATCTTCGCTTGGGTGTGTTGCGTGTTGCCTTCTAGGGTGTCTAGGCCAGTTACCAATGCGGATGGACCTTTGTTCAGCCGTGGTTCCTGCTGCGGGCTCTGGTTGGTGGACGTGGCTATCTTCGGCTGGGATTCGTCTCCGTGCTTTGATTTGTTCCTCCTCGACTTGCTGGGTTTCATCCGTTACGTCGCTGCTGCGGGTTCCTCGTCGTGTCCTTCTCTTCGGCCGGTTCGAGTGCGTTATCTTTGAAGGCAACGATGCGGTCGGAAGGCGGGGGAACGTTTTTACCGTTTTCTCGTCCAGTTACCGCGTACCTTTGCACGATCCAAGGCGAGATGGAGACGGTGGGACGGTGGAGGTTCTCTCACTGACACTGTCCGTGGTCGCCGGCGGTCGAAGCAGGCTGAGGTAGATTAGTTTCGGCCGAGTTTTGCCTCTTCTGTCGGTGGAAACGAAATGTTCCAGTGTACGCCTACACAGCGGGACAGACTGGCTGGTCCGATATCTTTGAAGCGAATCTACAACTCACGGTCTCCCGGTAATCGCCTCCTTGCTAGCGGCACAGTGTACCCGAGTCGGTGTGAATGAGAATTTTCTCTCGTGACCACGGACCGGCGCTCGTCGTGGCAACTGGCGTGTTCACCCTCAGGTGTTGGAGACCGTTCAAAGCCGCAGACGCCCCTGGCCCGTGCGAGAGACGATCTTTTCTCGCCTGGAAGAGAGGGGGAAGTAGTCATGGCCAGTCTGCCTCTGCCGATCTTTCGAGCTTTCGCAGGAGCTAAGGAGTAGACGGAAGGGAAGAGTCGGGGGGGGTCGTCGCGAGATGTTCTCTCTCTCTTTTCCCCCCTCCATTCGCTCTGGTTGCTTCGACGGGGTCTCGACGGAACGACGTTGTGAACGAGGCCGCTCGGAGGTGTTGGTTCCCCTGTTCTAACGCCACCGACGGTCGCCTCTTCAGAGCCACTGTAGCTGACCGTCGCTCTTATTCGGTGCCACCAGCGCGACTTTCGTTTCGGCGAAGGGAACCTGGGGGGGCCTTCTGCGAACGGCGCCTTTGGTTTAAACTCTGTGGAGCGTTTCTCGTGGTTTCTCCGAGAGAAAGGAAGGCTATCTGGTTGATCCTGCCAGTGATCATATGCTTGTCTCANAGCTTAAGCCATGCAAGTCTAAGTTCAGGCTTGTTCCTTTCGGGGAGCGAGCCGAAACTGCGAACGGCTCATTAGTCAGATAAGGTTCCTTGGCTAAAAGCGGGTCGGTTTTAATGGATAACTGTGGTAATTCTAGAGCTAATACATGCAACGCACCGTGGTCCCCGTAGTCTTCTCGTCTCGGGGAAACGGCATTTATTCTCTGGACCAGATCGCCCTAGCCTGCGAAGCTACCGTCAAAAGTAGCGACGGGGCGAAGCGACAAGTGTTGAAATCCGAATAACTGTGCCGATCGCGGGGTCTTTCCGGGCCCCCGACGACTTTGCCATGAAGTGTCTGTCCCATCAATTGGCGATGGTCGGCGACCTGCCTACCACGGTGTTGACGGGTAACGGGGAATCAGGGTTCGATTCCGGAGAGGGAGCCTGCGAAACGGCTACCACCTCCAAGGAGGGCAGCAGGCGCGCAACTTACCCAATCCCGACACGGGGAGGTAGTGACGAAAAATAACGTGGCGGGGCCCTTTCGTGGTCGCCGCGGGCGGAATGAGCGCAATTTAAAAGAGTGTGCGAGGA
>NW_008709447.1:37213-38272 GCF_000327385.1 Lottia gigantea
TTACCGCGTACCTTTGCACGATCCAAGGCGAGATGGAGACGGTGGGACGGTGGAGGTTCTCTCACTGACACTGTCCGTGGTCGCCGGCGGTCGAAGCAGGCTGAGGTAGATTAGTTTCGGCCGAGTTTTGCCTCTTCTGTCGGTGGAAACGAAATGTTCCAGTGTACGCCTACACAGCGGGACAGACTGGCTGGTCCGATATCTTTGAAGCGAATCTACAACTCACGGTCTCCCGGTAATCGCCTCCTTGCTAGCGGCACAGTGTACCCGAGTCGGTGTGAATGAGAATTTTCTCTCGTGACCACGGACCGGCGCTCGTCGTGGCAACTGGCGTGTTCACCCTCAGGTGTTGGAGACCGTTCAAAGCCGCAGACGCCCCTGGCCCGTGCGAGAGACGATCTTTTCTCGCCTGGAAGAGAGGGGGAAGTAGTCATGGCCAGTCTGCCTCTGCCGATCTTTCGAGCTTTCGCAGGAGCTAAGGAGTAGACGGAAGGGAAGAGTCGGGGGGGGTCGTCGCGAGATGTTCTCTCTCTCTTTTCCCCCCTCCATTCGCTCTGGTTGCTTCGACGGGGTCTCGACGGAACGACGTTGTGAACGAGGCCGCTCGGAGGTGTTGGTTCCCCTGTTCTAACGCCACCGACGGTCGCCTCTTCAGAGCCACTGTAGCTGACCGTCGCTCTTATTCGGTGCCACCAGCGCGACTTTCGTTTCGGCGAAGGGAACCTGGGGGGACCTTCTGCGAACGGCGCCTTTGGTTTAAACTCTGTGGAGCGTTTCTCGTGGTTTCTCCGAGAGAAAGGAAGGCTATCTGGTTGATCCTGCCAGTGATCATATGCTTGTCTCAAAGCTTAAGCCATGCAAGTCTAAGTTCAGGCTTGTTCCTTTCGGGGAGCGAGCCGAAACTGCGAACGGCTCATTAGTCAGATAAGGTTCCTTGGCTAAAAGACGGGTCGGTTTTAATGGATAACTGTGGTAATTCTAGAGCTAATACATGCAACGCACCGTGGTCCCCGTAGTCTTCTCGTCTCGGGGAAACGGCATTTATTCTCTGGACCAGAT
>NW_008709447.1:38322-39229 GCF_000327385.1 Lottia gigantea
GGGCCGGCAGGAAAAACTCCCCAAGACTGGGAGTCGCGACTGGCGTCTTGACGCTGGGTCCCGTCTCCTTAAAGGTAGACCGTTTTGTACGTTCAGCTCTTNTTTTGGACGAAGCGGCTGGAGGATAGAATCTGCTGAGACAGAGTCGTGGAGGTGACGAAAGGAAAGGAGGCCCGTCACGCGGTCGACTTTTGCTTTCTCTCTCTCTCTCGCGCGGACGTCTTTGCAACTTTCCCCCCCTAAAAGCCGTTCTCGCCTGGTGCTCTGCTAGGCGGTTAAAGAACGACCCAAGGGGATGGAAAAGCTCTGAAGAAGACGTCGGCGGGGGAAGGGAAGGCTGGTCTGGTCGTTTTTTGTCTTTTTTTTCTGATTAATTGCCTCGAAGCTCTCGACGAGCGGCTCTTTGTTTCGGCTTGGTTGTTTCTCCGTCAAGGCCCTTCTAGTCCTGAAAGAGAAAAAGAACGCTTTTGCAAGGCAAACTCGAGAAGGTGCTTTTATTCAATATTTGTTTACCTTCTTTATCACCGGCCTCGGATCGAGCGAGATTACCCGCTGAACTTAAGCATATCACTAAGCGGAGGAAAAGAAACCAACCGGGATTCCCTCAGTAGCGGCGAGCGAAGCGGGAAAAGCCCATCGCCGAATCCCCCGTCGGACCTCGGCGGCTTGGGAACTGTGGCGTAAGGGTCCGACTCGTCGGGCGTCTGACCGTCCGAACAAGTCCCGCGGGACAGGTGTGCTCCCAGAGTGGGTGTGAGGCCTTTAGTTCGGTCTGGGTCTTCTGCCCGGCGCAGTCGGTACCTGAGAGTCGAGTTGCTTGGGATCGCAGCTCAAAGTGGGTGGTAAGCTCCATCTAAGGCTAAATACTTGCACGAGTCCGATAGCGAACAAGTACCGGAGGGAAAGT
>NW_008709448.1:0-2830 GCF_000327385.1 Lottia gigantea
CATTCAGACCCTGAAAATGGCTAATCTGTCCTCTTTAAAAAAACATTCCTTACACACAAAAGCATTTAAACAAGATAAAGTATCTCCCAAAACTAAGAAATGAACAAGGGGTCATGATTAAATTTCTGAAGACTTATAGCAAAATAACATGCAATGAAAAAGAAATGTTAATATTTCAAATGACTAAAAAATATCCAATTCTAGAATCCCTGCAGCGAGAGAGTGAAACTAGCATCAAACACTATTATTTCCTGATAAGAAACATAAAGCTAAATCTACTACAGAAGTAAGTGAACAAAAAAGTAAAAATAACTTTTGAATTAGTATAAAAATTTACCTTGCATTCTTTGATAAATCCTTTACCATAAGCAGTGTGATCTCTTATACATAACTCTAAATCATCAATAGCCTACAACAAATTTATTTCCATTATAGTAAATACACTTTTTGCTAGGAAAATGGCTTATTTTGGCTCATTCAGCAATCCTCGACAGTTTCCGTACAGTTGAATCTGAGTCAGATTTGAATGGTGAATTCTGTTGTGTCTTCCTTGGCAGGACTTGTTACTTCCGGTATTTAATAGTGATTAGTCAAGTGATCTTAATATAGTCCTTAAATTTAGAGACTTTGCAAGATAATTCTGACACTTACATATATGCATTTAATGCTATTATATTTTGACTATTGCTATCTAATGATACATTTTATATTTTGAATACAATTCTTACGGATATTTTGTTTTCATGGACTTTCCTGTAGTCCAGCCTCTGATATCTAAATTACCAGAATCATGTGACAATATTGACACAGTTACATTAAATAATGTATGTCATTCATTATCCAATATATTTTGAGAGCTCTAGCATGCCTTTAACGGAGTCCGTTTGATTTTGACATTCATTTTGCTCAAAGTAATACAATCATTCCAGAAGCACTTGAAGGAATAGTTTTTAAAATAAAATCGGACTACTTTTTTCACCTAACAACAACAAATTAATATGTGACACTAAATTTAGCTAAAATATAAATGTACTCAATGTAAGCTGCTAATATGGAAACTATCATTTATTATATTCTTTATCATTTATGTGTATTGTTTTATTTATGATTAATGTTAGTTAATTATAGATGTTGTTTATCATGATATATAGCTAGCGAAATGACTTACTAATTGAGCTGATTTTAAGGCTAGTCTGATTTCTGCTGCTAACTCATCTTGTACATACCAGACCAGACGTTCAGGTTTAGTGATAATTAAAGATGAAGGTGCATCAACTGGTTTGACATGGCCATCACGAGAATATAAATCATCTATAATTCTATCAAAAGAGAGAAATTTAATACATCATCACCTTTAAAAGATAACAAAAACAAACAAGCCTCCAATGCATAAAACTATATCATATTGTATCGAAATATAGGTTCATGTTGAGATAATTATTGCTATCTAAATATCCTATTCTTATATACTTTGTATTGTAGATATATGATAAACCTATCAAGATATAATTTCTTTTACTTTTATTCTGAAAGATATATTCTCAAAGATCTGGCCTTAAAGGGATTGTAAAGAAGTTTTATAATTAAAATGTGTATAGGAGACAATTATAGCGTCAATTTACACCATTCCAATTTTCAGTCAGCCATCTGTGGTTTCTGCAAGTCCACTGAAACTAAGTGTTGTCACTAATTGCGCAGAGCCTTATGTGATAAAGCAAATTTTGTGCTTAGTGACGTCATCAAACACTTATTTTTTGCAGAAACCACAGATGCCTGACTGAAAATGGAATGGTGTTATCAGTTTTCCCATAAACATAAACATTTTAGAAATCTGTGTGATAGACAATTCATTGTGACAAAAAAACCTCACATGTGACCTTTTACTATACAAAAATATCAAATTTAATTTGATAAATTCACTTACTCTTTCAACATGCCATACTCTTGTAAATGAGCAACAACAGGAGCATCAGCATAGGAATGTTCACCATTAAATCCTACTCTACCATCAGCAAAAAATACCATATTGATAGACTTTTCAAACCACATACTCTTTCCATCACCATGTAATAAATACTTCCCTCTAGCAGACATGTCATCAATTTGTTTTGTATCTAATGTTACCTAAAATAATACAAATATCATTTTGATGCTATTTCAATTTCATAATTCTCATTTCAACTGTACATGCCTTTTGGACCTTGAATCACTGATATAATCAAAGTTAGTGGTCAATAATTGAAGTTAAGTTAAAGAAAACATATAAAATATAATCAACTTACGAATACAATGGCTCTTTCAAGATCATTAAGAGATTCCTTATTCACTCCAACAGTCATATGTTCTTTTCTGACTTGAGCAGCCTTGGTTCTTTCTAAAGTAGTTAAAGCTGGTATAGCTTTACACATATCAGATAAACTGTCTGAAAACACAAGAATAGATTTCATGAAGACAGTTACTATCATAGAGTTTGTAGCTTGACATATATATCACCACATTCTGATCACATAAAATTGCCACTGTGCCAAGCACAGTTCTATGAGACTTTCAGGAACATGGTATAGCTTAATGGTGACAAAATATATTACTACACTTTAAGCTGACATTTAAAAGATTCCAGCAATCTGAAATATTCTAATATGTCCTTTCTATATTCAAATAATATCTGAAATCAGTTTCTAGAGTCATGCTTAAAAACGTACTTAAGAAAATGATAAAAATACCTTCATGAATGCTAGCATTCTTCATGATCCAGTCAAACTGTTTTTCTAGAATTTGAGGTGGAATGATAATACCATGACAATCAAAAACATCCATTTTATACATCACA
>NW_008709449.1:0-1126 GCF_000327385.1 Lottia gigantea
CCTCTACACAAAAATGAGTTCAAAGATACACCATTAATGATACAGGCAGGATCATACACAACTCTCAATGGAGTACTAAGTTTATCAGGTCTATACACTCCATGATGTGGAAGATAGTAAGTAGGATATGTGTAGTTATCTCCCTTATTCACTTTACAAGCCCAACCATTTCTCTCATAATCATTAATCACATCATCATATAACTTAGCCTTAATTGGGTCTTTTAGTAGTTGTCTCTCGAGCGATGCTAAACGTTTCTCTGCTGTCAGGTAGCTGTCAGGTAATTCGCTTGGATCTCTTTTCGCAAAGACGCAATGTTTCTTCAGCATGAAGGTGGCTATACTGTACACCTAAAATGATGTCTATTTCTCCAGATGTATGATTAAATTCAATGTCTCTTAAATGATCAAAGGATTTCAACCATTCTTTATCAATTGGAGGCACTTTGTTGATAGTTGAATCAATTTCATGTGCTTCTACTTTAAATTCTTCTCCACCATCCAATGATGACACATAGAAAGTTAATCGTCTGCTTAATTTCTGCTCTATATATTTACCACCTACTACTGCTAAATCTAATTTCTCTGGACGACCTTGAAGACCTAGATCTTTAGCAAATCGTGTCCGTATAAGTGTTGCAGCAGCTCCACTGTCTATGAAAATATTACCATTACGATATCGACCATTGGGTGAACGTATTTTAACTTGAAGGACAGGTAACATGCCATTTCTATCTAGAGTTGACATTGTGCTTGATACAGGGGTTGGATCGGTATGTAGCAATTTATTATGCAGACGTGTACAGTTATTAATATTACATTGTCTCTTATTACGACAATCTCTTGTTATGTGACCTTTCTTTAAACACGAAAAACAAAGTCTGAGTTCGACAACCTTTTTTGTCTTCTCATCATGTGATAAATTCTTGAATGTAGGACACTCAAATACTCTGTGATTTAATTCACACACTGGACATTTATAATCAAAAGTTCTCTGAGTAGAGTTGACTGATCTCCCAAAGTTAGATGAACGTGAAGGATAGGGTTTACTATTATTGTCACTTTTCACTGGTTTGATGATTTCACCAATATCAGGATCAAAAATACTTCTAACCTTTTTTCTAACA
>NW_008709449.1:7477-9169 GCF_000327385.1 Lottia gigantea
TTGCCCTTGTTCTTGAATTCATTGTGGACACTATAGAGAGCTGGTTTCTTGATGGATTTTGACGAAACTTGGTGTGAGTGTTTGTAACCATTCAAGGATGAACCCAATTGAAAATCAGACAAATCGGAAAATATTTGATATGAGTTATTGCCCTTGTTCTTCAGAACCCGTTCAATTTTTAGTTTGTAAACACTCTGGAAGGCACAATTCTTGATGGATTTTTATGAAACTTGGTAAAATTGTTTATTATCACCCAAGGTTGAATCCTGTCCAAAATTAGAATAATCGAAAATTATTTTATATGAGTTATTGCCCTTTTTCTTGAGAATGCGTTTAATTTTTAGTTTGTAAACACTCTAGGAGGCACAATTCTTGATGACACTTGGTGAAATTGTTTAATATCATCCAATGATGAACCCTATCCTACGAAAGTCTATTAGGGCCAAATTCATTGATAATACTTTTTATTTTAAAGTTGAAATTACAAGTTGTAAAGGCGTAATTACAAGTTGTAAAGGTGTAACAACAAGTTGTAAAGCTGTAATAACAAGTTTATAAAGTTGTAATTACAAGTTTCTAAAGATGTAATTACAAGTTGTAAAGGTGTAATAACAAGTTTCTAAAGGTGTAATTACAAGTTGTAAAGGTGTAATTACAAGTTTGTAAAGTTGTAATTACAAGTTTATAAAGGTGTAAATACAAGTTTCTAAAGATGTAATTACAAGTTGTAAATGTGTAATTACAAGTTTGTAAAGTTGTAATAACAAGTTGTAAAGTTGTAATAACAAGTTGTAAAGGTGTAATTACAAGTTGTAAAGTTGTAATTACAAGTTGTAAAGTTGTAATTACAAGTTGTAAAGGTGTAATTACAAGTTGTAAAGGTGTAATAACAAGTTTATAAAGTTGTAATTACAAGTTGTAATAACAAGTTTGTAAAGTTGTATTTACAAGTTTGTAAAGGTGTAATAACAAGTTTCTAAAGGTGTAATTACAAGTTGTAAAGGTGTAATTACAACTTTGTAAAGTTGTAATTACAAGTTTCTAAAGATGTAATAACAAGTTGTAAAGTTGTAATTACAAGTTGTAAAGGTGTAATTACAAGTTGTAAAGGTGTAATTACAAGTTTGTAAAGTTGTAATTACAAGTTTCTAAAGATGTAATTACAAGTTTCTAAAGATGTAATTACAAGTTGTAAAGGTGTAATAACAAGTTTCTAAAGGTGTAATTACAAGTTGTAAAGGTGTAATTACAAGTTTGTAAAGTTGTAATTACAAGTTTATAAAGGTGTAAATACAAGTTTCTAAAGATGTAATTACAAGTTGTAAATGTGTAATTACAAGTTTGTAAAGTTGTAATAACAAGTTGTAAAGTTGTAATAACAAGTTGTAAAGGTGTAATTACAAGTTGTAAAGTTGTAATTACAAGTTGTAAAGTTGTAATTACAAGTTGTAAAGGTGTAATTACAAGTTGTAAAGGTGTAATAACAAGTTTATAAAGTTGTAATTACAAGTTGTAAAGTTGTAATAAGAAGTTTGTAAAGTTGTATTTACAAGTTTCTAAAGGTGTAATAACAAGTTTCTAAAGGTGTAATTACAAGTTGTAAAGATGTAATTACAAGTTTGTAAAGTTGTAATTACAAGTTTCTAAAGATGTAATTACAAGTTGTAAAGGTGTAATAACAAGTTGTAAAGT
>NW_008709450.1:0-1371 GCF_000327385.1 Lottia gigantea
TTCTATCATATTCTGAGTCAGTATTGAAAATATATGAAATATTACACAATCTTTCTGTTGTAAAGCATTTTCGAAAATTGAAAATCAGGCATAAATGGGTACAAATTTATACGAATAGATGAGATTGCTGATGAACATGTATTTGAAAAGTGAAACAGGGATCTGAAATCAAGTTCTTTCTGCAGTAAATCTAAACAATTAGTTTAATGATTCGCTTCAACATTGAGAATAAATAGCGAGACGTTCCCCAGATATGTGCATCATAATTGTTGGTAATGCTTCAGATTGAAAATCTTGAACTGGACGATCAAGTGATCCGAATCAAAGTGAATAATTATTTAGATAAATCTGGTGCAACATCACGCTGTTCTTTTTGATGATCCGCGGCAGTAAAACGGAGAATGAAATACGTTGTATGCTTGAAATCTCACATCCCTGTTTTTTATGTCATGACATTATCTGATCGAACTATGTTGAGAAATGTAGCGTCATTTATACATGTGATGTGATAATTAAAAGTCTGAGTGATATTAGTGGAAATATAAGTACAAGATTCAAATGAGAATTTAAATGTTGCCAAGTCTTAGAATGCTTGCCGCTCATGGTAGAAGTCCTGGGTTCAAATTGAAATTCACATGTGCAGAAGAGTGGGATTTCATTGCATTTCAATTAGTACATGATTTCCCTTCAAGTTAAACAATTTTGTGTTACAATGATCACTTTCATCAAATACCAAAAGTTGACAACATTCAACACTGTTCATCAAATTCACACAATAAACTATAGTGAAATATTTCAAGACTTACTGGCTTTTCTCATCATGTGTAATAAATCTGTTGTTTTTACCTGAAAATATGATCTTTAATTTAATTTCTTCATCTTCAGTTTTGTTGTCTAAAATATTGATGATTATAACATTTATGAACAAGAAAAGTTCAATAGCGGCACCAAAACACGTCAAGTCACATTATTTCTGAGTGGTATTAGAGAAGGTTACAACTACAACAATACATATGGTCATCAAAGGTATTCATTGCTGTCTTAGCGATGAATTTAAAAGGAGGTCCACTGAATATCAACTGAAATGTTAGGTATGAGGCTAATGATTCCATCTTGTTTTTAATTTATACATAATATTGAACTTTCTAACTAATAGGTATAGTGTTTTGCTTCTCTTCTTCAATCCAAGAATGGACAGTATTCTCAGTAATATCTGTAATACAGAATTAAGATATATTATATCAAAAACCATATTTGAGACTTTATGTAATTTCGTAAAATATACTCATGTAATATGATCATAATTGGATCATCTTATTGATAATGACTTCATTACGGTTTTATTTTTGCAAAAATTGCAAAAAATAAGTA
>NW_008709450.1:7538-8981 GCF_000327385.1 Lottia gigantea
TTCGATTATTTTAACACATTTGGATGAATAACGGAGACATAATTTAATCAAACGGAAGCAATTATGACATCATTAAATTACGGAAATAAACAGCATATATTGATCATAAACAATGTAAATAGTAGTCAAATGAGTAGTCACGGTATTGATTCAAGTAAAAAAGACCTACTGTACCTATAAAATAGTGTATCATTAACAAATGAGAATACATCGATAAGCAATAATTATTTGCAGTATGAATACCAATACCAGTGAGAATTTCACTAAATTTCTGTTGAAATAAAGGCTAATATTATGCTAGAATATGCTTGTTAAAGTAAAATAATCCTTATAAACATTCCGAAACACGGAAAAGTGGTAAATAAATTAAATGAAATAAAATGGAGTTTTACGTCTGTTGAAAAGGTAAATTGTTGACGGGTAACGCCATGAATATGATGCAATGAAGGAAATTTCGCCAGGACAGTGGCATTTGCCTACTCTTATTATCAATTTTTAACTTAAACGCGCACAGGACCTTGGTTAATTGTCCCATCCTAATGACTAGACGGCGTAGACGCTTTTCCTTCTCAGCCCTTCTAACGCCCAGGTAAGTAAGATAAAACAAGTGGTAGGGGTTGTAAGCAAAGTACTATACACAGACCCGTGGAAAATAAGAAACAACAAGTGGTAGGGGTTGTGAGCAAAGTACTATACACAGACCCGTGGTAAATTAGAAACAACAAGTGGTAGGGGTTGTGAGCAAAGTACTATACACAGACCCGTGGAAAATAAGAAACAACAAGTGGTAGGGGTTGTAAGCAAAGTACTATACACAGACTCGTGGTAAATTAGTGGTAGTGATTGTTAGCTAACTACTATACATGGACTCGTGGTAAATAAGATTTAAGGCTACTGATCAGATTTGATTGATTTTATTGAAATTTGGTATTTATAATGATTTGTAGATGTCACTTATGCAGTCAAAATAAGGGCCAGGGATCGAAAACAAGGCTATATTTCATTATTCAAGGAAAGTAGCTTATGGTAAAAAATTTGTATCTAATAGTTTAACTTACTTCAATACGATTGGCTGCTTCCGAATGTTGAACGTTTAGCTAAGCACATAATTATATGAAGAAACTCAATAGTCTACATTTAGTCGTCAGTCTGACTGTTGGATAGATAAGTTCAACAATCATTTGCGGTCAAATATTAAACTGAGCTATTCATTTGTAAAAATGATTTCTTAAGAATACTTACAAAACAAATTAATAGTGGGAACTGGGTACCTTATTTCAGTCTCGGTTGTTGATATCATTAAAGAATTTCGTCATCATAATATCGTATATTCTATTCACTATGGCACAAAACTTGGTTTCAGTAGTCCTTGCCATTATTTAGAGGTTGAACTAAGGTGCAAATTTGGCATAAGGATATGCAGAAAATGCAATGTCAGATCAA
>NW_008709451.1:0-1389 GCF_000327385.1 Lottia gigantea
CTTTATTATATTATAGATTTATTTATATTATAGATTTATTTATTTTTTGTTATACCTTATCATCATCTTTGTCTTCAATTTCTTGTGTTTTTTTCTTTTCTTCATCTTCTTTCTGTTCATGAGGAATTTTAGCTTTTTTCTCAGCTTCTACTTGTAACTGTAGATGGCGTTCCATAAAACTGAGAGCAGGTGTTAAAACCATTTCACCATTTTTACATAGTTCATCTCGAGTCTTCATAAATAACATCTGCATTTCTACAGCATCTTCATAAAGCTATAATTCATAAAGTCTAGTCAATCTATCAAAGAAAAGTAGGACGTAAAACTCCATTCATTTCATTTCATTTCAATCTATCAAATAAACCAAAACAAATTATCAAAGAATTTTTTCTTGCATTATAGTGAAGATTAACTTTTATAAGGATAAATGTATTTTTGGGGAGATTTAAATAAAATACTATTTAACACATCATATCATGGTCACCATACTTTAGAGAGCAAGTTTTGATGTTTGATTAAAGCTGTCTGAAATAAGAACAGTCTTTAGTGACTTTTTTTTTAAATCAATAGTCATCAAAAAAACAGACAGACCGTGTGGGCGTATAAAAATCAAACAAATATAAATACCTGTGAATCTGTACGACTCAATCTTCTAGCTCTATCAAATACTTGAAACATATCTTCTTGAAATCTATCTAATCTTTTATATCTACCCTAGATATATCAATAAATAAATTATACTATTACTCTAGTTTTTATTTCAATCATCAAATCAGTACTTTCTATATTTTCAAACACCGTTTAAACGAAATAAGTTAGACCATAGTTTACCAATATCTGACATTCTACTCGTTGAACTTTGGGACTTTTTTTTTTACTCTAGATGTACTTACCCTGGTTAAATTTCCTTTTATTTGGTGAAATGTCAAAGGTCTCCTGGAATATACAATTTTATTTCCAATGAGTGACTGATCAAGAAAGGTCAAAAAGGTTTTTTTTGTGTATCCAGATGGCCATTTATGATTGATTAAAACATAATATGATTAAGAATACATGATAATTTATTAGAAACACCAATTAATCAAAACGTGACAGCAAAATTAATATTGTTCCTTTTGTAATAGATTCTCTGTGAGCTCTACCCTGGAGTTCCTCTGTGATTACTGTAATCTTTTTCCTAGGAGGGTCCGTTGTGACTAATTTTATCCTCAGAGATTCTTTCAAGTGGCATTTTCTGGGTGATTTTTTGTGATTTGTGTTGTTCCAGTATTATATTTAGTTCTTGTGTCATATTTCCCATGTTTCTGCCGCCCAAAATATTTTGTGCTATAGTGCATTCCTTTATTACGTAATATAAATATTATGTGCTGTTTGTGTGTAGAACTGTGC
>NW_008709451.1:4528-32282 GCF_000327385.1 Lottia gigantea
TTGCTTCACATATGGCTAAATAATATTACGTTAACCAGGGTAGATTTTTCTACTCAATTAAAATTAATATTAATTATCTGCATTCTAGACTCAAAAATAATGAATTAAATAACTGGTGTGTATACAACAGTTCGGACAACCTTCAGATTTCACTGTCTTGTTTTATTATCATCTTGCAATTCCAGTGTTTAGACTTGCAACATGCAATGACATAAATTAACTCAGAATGTCTCTATATATATCAATTAATGATTAGATCGCTAATATCTCAGGTTCCAAAAACTTCCACACACGCATTTTCTTTTTCCATTTGTGAATACAACAGAGCAACAGGCCTGTTCAAACCTCGAACGCTGGCCACAATAACACCCTTCAGTCAAGTTAATAAAATGAAATCCAACCTTAACATCAAATTTATCTAATTCCCTCTTTCTTTCCATCATTGCTTTCTGTAGAATTACAGCATCCTATAATCAACATGATATTGTAATTCTAGTCATAACACCTCCATCATAATGGTCTCTATAGCAGTTAGAACTAATATCACTATTATGATATTTAAAACAAGATGCCAAGATTAATTACAAATAATCACAGCTAATACAATCTTCAGTTTTCATAGATTACTATAATTCATTTCATGATGATTTCTCTTTAATACATATAGAAATAAAAATATTTAGCAGTATAGTAACAATTTGATGTGGGCATATAAAAATACAATCTGAGGAAATTTTTCAAATTTTATACCCAGATATTATATAAAATATTTACTTTATATAATCTTGATTGAGCCATATTATATCTTTTAGCATTTTCAAACATTAAATTCATATCAGATGCTAATTCACTCAAACTACTGTATTGTCTTTGCTGAAAATATATCAAATAACAAATAGAGTTTTACATCCTACTTTTCTGTAACAGCTAATTGGGTTAATGAAGGCAGACAACACCATGCCATGTGCAATGAGGGAAATTGTCAGGGCAGTGGCATTAGACTACCAAGATAGCCTGGCAAGGTCATTTACACACACTGGCAGCTTCTATTTTAAATAAAAATATTTGGCAGTATATTAACAATCACCAGTATGTAATATTCAACCTTCAGTCATACACTTCTTCTAAACGTTTTAGGGCAACACCGGATAATATTACCAAGTTGTGTCTAAATCCACCAAGAATTGTGCCTTCTACAGTGTTTACAATCATTTCAAGTACAAGGGTAATAACTCATACTAAATATTTTTTATTTTTTTTATTTTTATTAGACTTCATAGTTGTGTGATTTCATGTGGGTGTATAAAAATATCCACATCAATAATTGGTTAAGATTTGAAAGTGTGTTGAATTATCCGTGTAATATTTTATACCTTTTCTATATAGTCACAGTGTGGAATAAAACAATCAAGTTATAAAAAGAAATACCTTCAATTTCTTTCGAATTTGAAATAATGATATGGGTCTCTTAATTTCTTCATAATAATCTCTATATATTCTACAATAAAACAACAAGTTTCAGAGTATCCAACTTCATAATATATATATATATCACTTTATCAAACTTTATAATATATATATATATATCACCTTATCAAACTTTATAATATATATATATATATCACCTTATCAAACTTTATAATATATATATATCTACCTTATCAAACTTTATAATATATATATATACACCTTATCAAACTTTATAATATATATATATATATATCACCTTATCAAACTTTATAATATATATATATCACCTTATCAAACTTTATAATATATATATATATATCACCTTATCAAACTTTATAATATATATATATCACCTTATCAAACTTTATAATATATATATATCACCTTATCAAACTTTATAATATATATATATCACCTTATCAAACTTTATAATATATATATATCACCTTATCAAACTTTATAATATATATATATCACCTTATCAAACTTTATAATATATATATATATCACCTTATCAAACTTTATAATATATATATATATCACTCAAGATTTCATCTAGATTTATTGTTTTTCTATAACAAGGTTAACAACATTTTATTTCATTATATTAAATTTATTCTGAAAACAATAAACATACCTCTTATTAGGCAATTTAAGAAATGGAAGTGATAAATCTCCATCAACTGTTTGATAATTACGTATTGTATTGTATAATGCCCATTGTGGATTCTCATCATCAGAAACTGTTGTATCTGCTTCCGAATCATAATCTATTTGAGATGTATTCATATCAACAGTACCAATATCACTTTCATCATCACTAGGATACGTTAACTGAGCACAGATAGCAGACATCTTTTGTATTGGACATTTCTCACGCGTTCTGTAAAATGATGGGGTATGTGTGGATTATAATCAAATTTTACAAGTTTTAGATAAATATAATATATAATTTATACCATAATGTATGACAGGGCTGTTATCTATTTTCTTGACAACTCCACATTACTTAACAACTTGTGAAATCTGATTTCAATTAGGGTTTGAGTCTATTAAATATATATACTGATTTGACATGATGTTTTACCTTTCAAATACAGAATTCAGATTTCACAGTTAATTTGATCTCAGATTTTAGTGTCAGATTTCATAGTTAATTTGATCTCAGATTCTAGTGTCAGATTTCACTTACCTGAGATTTAACCGTTCTGATTTTGATGTTACTTTCTGTTTATGTTCCAGTTCATGGCGTTTAGCAATAATTAATTTTCTCAGTGTCATTGAGTCCTACAGAAAAAAAAATATAAGACAACTATAGAGGTGCAATAATAATAATAAATAATAATAATAATAGATACTAGGTGTGGTATTAAATGTATTTGTAATTGTCAGCATTATCTCTCAAATTATCACATGGAAAGTATCAACAAAATCTCTTGTAAATCCAACAAGCCTCGACAGTTTGTGTTTCCAGGAGACTTTGGACAAATGGCATTCGAAGAAGCTTAAATTTTTAGACCTGCACATTGTAGATTGTAGTCAAGATCATCTAAATAACATATTAACAGCATTATGGTTGGCATCTCTAATATTTAATATAACTAAAGTCTGATTTTGCTGGTTGTGTTTTGAATTATATAACATACCTTGTATATCTGTGATTTAGGTGTATTAAATGTTTTAGCATTCTTTAACATCAATAATAAATCTTTCTCCAAATCAGCTAAAGTTTTATATTCATTATTCTGTATTTTCTGTCCTATCATACGTAAATCTATTGGATCTTTAATCACTTCATAATAATCTGGATATCTCTTAAATCAGAAAAAACAAGAAATAGTAAAAAATATAATAAAGATAGCTTGGCAGTACAAGAATAATTACCAGTAGAAAATATTTAACCTTCAATCATAAACATTATTTGAGGTAATAAAGTGTGGTATAACTCAAAAGTCACAAAAACAGAAAAAGCCAGTAAAATAAAAATTATCATTCAGATAAGAGTATTTTTATATTTTATTACTATTTCTTCTTTAAAAAGGCCGGAATTTAAATTGTCTTTGCAAATATGAAGTAAAATATTTGAATCTGTTGTCTGAACGATATTGATATTTAATCTGACTTTTTTCTGTTTTTGTGACTTTTCAGGGTATATACCCTTATTCAGGGTGAGAATTATTTTGATGTTTTGTTTTTTTATGATAACATTAAAACAATTTTTTAACATACGTGACATCAATCAATTTCATATCATCTTGATAAATATTCTTCACGTGACACGGAATGGCAATGTATAATATTGAATGAGAAATGTAACTTACAGAAGCAGCTGGTAATAGTTGAAAGATTAATGATAAGTCTCGGTCATCTTCTCTAGCTGTTACAACAACACCAAATAAAGCCTCTAAATCATCAGCATCCGCCTTCTCCTCTTCTTTCTACAGAAATAAACAATAAATATATTTAACTTGAAAGACAAGGAAAGATATTCCTGAGAAACAGTGTTGTTAAATAGAAATGTCAAATATACAAGATGGAAAATATAAAACTACTAATAAAACTAATAGTGAAATATTTTGAAAATTTATAGTTTATAAGAGAAGTATTGATATAATTAACTTTAGATAGTTCACAAATTGTGTAATAATCTTTTTCCTATCAATAAGAATTATTTTATTTACATCTTCAAGTTTATCATCTTCTTCATCCATGGCCTCCTCATTTTTGGTATCCTCAGCTTCCCCTACACCAAAAGCTTCAGCAAGAAGATCATTTCTTGATGTATCATAAAGATTGTATAATTCTTCTGCATCATTATATTCCTGACTGTCTTTCTACAACATTCAAAATTGTTTTTATTAACGGGTTTGAGGGCACATAGTGTTGTTTAATTGGGCATCCCATCAGCAGAGTGGTAGACAACATACAAAAGCAGTAGAACCTGACAATATCAGTAGATTACACATGTATGATATATATGTATGTATACAGAAAAATAAGAAATCAGACTGACTATAATAATAATAATTATCTTGATGAATCAAACCATAACCTACCTTATAATAAGCCTTGGCATTTTTAACTAATAATTCTACATCACTTGTTAACTGATCTATATCATCATATTCCTCTGTTTTTAGTTTCTGTTGTATCTTTAATAAGTCTATTGGAGTAGTAACTACTTCATAATAGTCAGCAGCCGTCCTGAAAGATAATAAAAAATGAATGTTTTTAGCTACAAGTTATATACTCATTTCATTTCTTAATTATACAATAGTTCAGAAATTTATAAATAATACATTGTTTTATAAATAATACATTGTTTTATAAATAATACATTGTTTTATAGATAATACATTGTTTTATAAATAATACATTGTTTTATAGATAATACATTGTTTTATAAATAATACATTGTTTTAAAGATAATACATGGTTTTATATATAATACATTGTTTTATAAATAATACATTGTTTTATATATAATACATGGTTTTATAAATAATACATTGTTTTATAAATAATACATTGTTTTATAGATAATACATTGTTTTATAAATAATACATTGTTTTATAGATAATACATTGTTTTATAAATAATACATTGTTTTATAGATAATACATGGTTTTATAAATAATACATTGTTTTATAAATAATACATGGTTTTATAAATAATACATTGTTTTATATATAATACATGGTTTTATAAATAATACATTGTTTTATATATAATACATTGTTTTATAAATAATACATTGTTTTATAAATAATACATTGTTTTATAAATAATACATTGTTTTATAAATAATACATTGTTTTATAAATAATACATTGTTTTATAAATAATACATTGTTTTATAAATAATACATGGTTTTATAAATAATATATTGTTTTATAAATAATACTTCTAGAGTGTTTACAGGCAATTGTGTAAAGACAGATGGGAAAATTGGGTGTGATCATTTATATTTATGGTTGTTTCATAAATAGAAACAGTTTACAATCTAAAAATAAGTCATATGGTATATTTTTTGCATATTTTCACGTTTTGTCAAGGGAAGAAACAAAATCATTTATAAAAATTAACAACCTTCTTTTTGGTGCACGAATAAATGTTTCACACAATAATCTACTGTCTTCTGTTTTATGATTTCTTATTATATCATATAACTCTTGACATATCTCTACCTAAAAAATAATCAACATCAAATAATTAGAGATATATTTTTAATGACTTAAAGATGGGTTCCCTTATTTTCAGTTTAGTCTTGCACTAAATAAAGTTACAGTTTGTGTCATATATTGAATTCCACATTCTGAACAGTTTAAACAATAAATTACAATTAGAGATACAACTGGCAGCATCTTTGATGAAAAAGTCTTTACTTGTCACAGTAATGGTAATGTTGATGATAACAAATATCATACAAATATGAAATTAACCAAGAAGAAATGATGTTCTACTATCAAAATTGTGTAAAGTCTTACTGGATCATAATGGAGTATTTTCTTCCTTTTTTTAACAACAGGAGCAGGAGATTCTTCTCTTTCATCTACTTTACCATCAGCACCAGGTGCCAAACTTCTTTTCCTTTTAGCAGGCATCTCGGTTCTATCAAACCTTAATCTGAATAAAATTTTAGTCATAAATTAGATTTAACCATTACATGTATTTATAATTGCCCCTAGTGCTGAATGTTAGACAGGACAATGTCCTTGTAGATTGAAACTTTTTCTGACCAAAGTAAAATAGAGAGTTTATTATTATTAGTCTAATTGCTAGAGATACACGAAAAATAGGTAAGCACAAAATTAGGTTACTTGACTGTACTGTTTGGAGGTTGATTCTCTGAGAGTTTTAGATTCTCTTTGGGTTGATGAAAATGTTAACCACTGTAGTGTAAAAGTTATTTTAGTAAACATGATTTAACATACTAGTACGGAAACCTTTTATTTCTATGGATCCAAAGACATTCTAAGACCAATGGCATAAAGTTTAAAATTTTATTTTGAATATTTATCAAATGAGAGAAAAAATGAAATTCAAGGCACAATGTAGGCAGACAGTAAGTGATAAAGGCCTATGTGGATTATAGCCTATCCGAGTTGGAATTTTCAAATAGTGATATATCGATTTTAATTTTCTACAGAAGAAAACAAAACAAAGGAAATAGAATCAGAGGAAGTGGATGAAAAGCAACCGGTGCAAACCAACATACGATAATTTTTATTACATCTTGTGAAATGACAATGGATGATCGACTCAATGGCTAAAATACATTTGATGTGTTGAACTGTAGTTTAAATGCTATAGAAATTGGATACTCACATCTAAATCATAATAATCGACACGTAGGATAGGAAAAGATATTTTTAATTCAACATTTCTTTCAAAACGCCGCCATTGAGGTCAAGATAGATATGTCACGTGACTACTCTCAAAGCGTAACCAGATCATGTATAAATAGTAACTACTCAAACTATCATTTATAAATCAAACATTGTACACGAAAATAGGTGACGCATTCTGCCACTGTTGTCGAGTTGGTTACTCATGAAATATGTCATCCCCCTTCCCCCTTCTTCCCCCTTCCCTTGACGACACTATTCGTAGCCGAGTCAGATTCAGTATTACGGAAACTGTCGATGATTGCCGGAATTGTTTTTTGACCGGATGTTGACGAATATTGAATTCTGGGATAAAGCACGTGTGTTTAACTGAAAATTTTTGGAAAGAAGTGTCTGTCATTATAATAACAGATACGATTTTAACTTCATAAAATGGCTAACAGCAAAATGCATAGTAAGTTATACAATATATATATTGTCATTTCAAATGAAATGTATAGAAATGTAGAGAGATGTGGAATATATCCAGAATATGATGCAGTGGTATCCAGTTAAAACGGTAACATGTCAATGCTGTAACAAATTTTAATAGTCAAAACAGTAACAGATCTACCAAAACAGTAACAAGATATTTTGATTAAAACTGTAACGTGTTAAAACGGTAACAAAATAAAATTTATTTTTAAGAACTCATACTCGAAAACAACTCAACTTGACTACTTATTCTCACCAGGTATATAGAGAAATAGATCAGAAAAGTTAGTGAAAAAACGTATTTCATTTTTGAATTTTGTAGAAAAGAAGAGT
This sequence comes from Lottia gigantea, assembly GCF_000327385.1. Taxonomy (NCBI): domain Eukaryota; kingdom Metazoa; phylum Mollusca; class Gastropoda; family Lottiidae; genus Lottia; species Lottia gigantea. The sequence continues at coordinate 12,157 of NW_008709451.1, forward strand.
AAAGTGAGATCTTTACGAATGGAAGTGAAAGTTAAAAAGAAGGTAAAAAGTTATTATTTATGTTAATTAGGTGTTTATTTTACTGACTAATATGACAACAGCAGAAGTTTAGCCTCATTTTGTTGAAACTTCATTTCAAACCAGGGATGTGTCACTAAATCAGGTATTTTTTAGGTCAAAGAACATAAGAAAAAACTAAAGAAAGCAGCCAAGAAAAATCCACATCTTAAAAAAGGTAAATGTTAAAGATATATGGAAATTATTCAGTTGATTGTTACAATCATGAAATGTAAAATATAGAATTCAATCCTGGTCATCTAAATAGTATTTGCTTTGAACTATTGAAGTTTGAGAATTTGATTTTTATGTTCATTCTAAGAGGTAGAAAGTAAATACTTTTAAACCACTGAACAGTTATTGACCTATTACAGGAAAAAAAGACCCTGGAATACCAAACTCGTTACCAGATAAAGAATTGATATTGAAGGAGGCTGAGAAGCGAAAATTACAGGTATAATGTGGGTGATAATCCACCTAAAGTTATTTTTTAGTTCAAAACCATGTTCAAATTACTTAAGCTTCAGATTTATTACTTATTAAAGATGGATTTCCTTATTTTTTAGTCTCAAGTTAAGCAAACTATTTGATTAATTCTACCACTTTAAGGTGTGGGCACATGAGTGGTCAACGACTAGAATCCTGATTTTAATCTCAAGTGCGCTAGATAGGACTCACAAATTCCATAAACGCATCTTTTCTCCACAACTGAAATCCCTGAAAGTCGTGTCAAAATAACGTCAACAATCAGACAACCTTCATCCACGTGTTTGGGGTGATGTCACCTAGATGTATGACGTGTTTAAAGCAAAAATGTTGATTGGCTAGTGTAAATATAAGGGGCATGGTCAACAATTTGTTAATTGTATTTACAAATTAATACTATTATCAATAATATATTAAATATTAGAGCAGTCCTGATTGCACTCACAATGGTTACATGATGTCCTTTCAGTCCTGATTGCACTCACAATGGTTACATGATGTCCTTTCAGTCCTGATTGCACTCACAATGGTTACATGATGTCCTTTCAGTCCTGATTGCACTCACAATGGTTACATGATGCCCTTTCAGTCCTGATTGCACACACAATGGTTACATGATGTCCTTTCAGTCCTGATTGCAGTAGTTAAAAATTTACATTTTCAGCAAGAACAAGAAAAAGAAAGGCAGAAAGAGAGAAGAAAATTTGAGAGAGAGAAATTAAGAAATAAGAAAAGAAATTTAGACACGCTGGTTCAAGAGGCATTGAAGAAACAAAAAGTTTTTGAAAACAAGAAAGCTACTCAGCCTAAGAATACATCCTCTCAAAATGGTGGTAAACCACTGGAAAATTCTTTGAAATGTTTTTATAAGGAATTTCGTAAGGTATGGGTTAATATTGATTTGTTTTTTTATACAAAACAAAATGAATTTCTATAAAACTAGATTTACTAGATACCAGTTTATTAATGTCTTCATGATGGGGTGAGGAATTCCTCAAATTGGTTCTGGCTAAAAAAGGAAGTTAATGGGTGCCTTTTATCTGAGTTCATGCATAAACATAAAGATCCAGGAAAAGCACTTTTACAGAATTTTGATATAGGAAATAACTTCCATCTTTTACTGGAAAGATTTTTTAAATTTTGGAGGGCGTGCCCACTCAAGAAGGAAAAATTTTCAAATATGTTTTTTTTTTTGTCACTGGGAATATTGTGTATAATCAATGATTGTGGTCTGGATGACATGAGTTCTAAAGAATAATAATTTGATTTAATTCTTGTCTTGATGCTAGGTTGTAGATAAAGCTGATGTGATATTAGAAGTTTTAGATGCTAGAGATCCTCTAGGTAGTAGATGTCATGAAGTAGAACAGTCTGTTTTATCATCTGGTACCAATAAAAAACTAGTCCTACTTCTTAATAAAATAGGTATGTGTTTAATAGAAACTAGTTATTCCAGTCTTTTCTACCCATCATTTTTATACGCCCACATGAAATTGTATAGTTATTGCCCTTGTTCTTGAAAACTTGTTCAATTTTAAGCTTGTAAACACTCTAGAAGACACAATTCTTGACAGATTTTGACGAAACTAGGTGGTTATCCCCCAAGGATGAACCCTGTTGAAAATCAAAGAATCGAAAAACATTTAGTAACTGAAAATCTTGCATCTGGTTATTCAAATATATCTTGGAATAATTCCGTGGGATAAAAAAAGTATATTATTATGAAGGGGATATTCTTACATCATAAGATTTTGGTTTTATTTTAATTACCAACAAAAATAAGAAATATTTCGATATGAAAGATTTAGTTAGCTTCTAAAGAAATGCCTTATTTTGTAGATTTAGTACCAAGAGAGAATGTAGAAGCTTGGCTGAAATATTTACGTAATGAGTTTCCGACACTACCTATCAAGGCTTCAACACAGTCTCAAATAGAAAATCTTGTAAGTGTAAAAACATACTTTCTTTATTGACTTATTTTATAAAATCAGAAAATGTGTACACCATAGAACGCAATATTCTTAAAGGCCAAGGATGTTATTAAAACTTGTCATTTATGTTTCTTAATGTAGGTTAAATATTTCAGAAGTTAAGCTAACCTGCTAGTCTGAAGAATAATCAACCCTAATGAAATTTCGAATTATTAAAATATATATATATATACTATAAGATTTAGGTCTATGCTGTATGTTATATTTAGTTGATATTTTGATTAAGGTGATTTTTTTTTTTTTTTTTTTAGTCACAATCTAAACTAGATATAAGTAGTATAACTGATGAACTATACAAATCTAGTCATTGTCTGGGAGCTGAGATGTTGATGAATTTATTGCGGAATTATTGTAGGACTGCAGGCTTTAAAATGGCTATTAATGTTGGAGTCGTTGGTAAGTATGCATATCTGAGAAGTTACAATTTCAAACGCCCCCCCTTCAAAATTTTAGACTTTTCTTGCACTTGATGTAATTAACCCAAAGGTTGATTTTTTCAGGGTCTTTAGCGCCACTCTGTGCCACGTGTTTACACAAATAAATGTTTGTGTTTATCTTTGGAATGATCTTTGGGGTCGCATCCCCATTATTGTCAGCAAATTCAAACTAGGTTTAATCAGATTATGTATCCTCGCTTTAACCCACGTTCATATATAGGCCCCCACACGAATTTTTGGCATGAACATATCCCCAGTCAAAGATCACCATAGAAAAGAGTTCAATCATATCGTCAACCATTCTTATCAGAGACATAACTACAGTTACAAGCAAGTGTCATGCGGTGTTTGCACACATCACCCAATTTTCTAGATGATCAACAGAACATTTTTCAAACGGCTCAACATGGACCGATGAGCGACCGGAAGGTATTCGACAAACGATTGGGATATTGGTCAGAACAAGAGGATTCAGGTTACCATAAAATATGTAATACCAATGTCTTCTAAGGTTTATAAGGCTTTTGGTGTAGAGTTTTAATTTATTAATTTTAGGTTTCCCCAATACTGGTAAAAGTAGCATTATAAACAGTTTGAAAAGATGTAAATCTTGTAATGTTGGTGCTACACCAGGTGTTACAAGGTAAGTGGATATAGTAATGTTGGTGCTTTACCTGCTTTAAAGGTGGTGTTGAAGGTAGCCTTGAATTGACTGTATAACATAGTTGCTCTAAGATCTCATGGGAGAAAATATCACAGAATAGAACATGGTAAAGAAATGTTGGTATGGATGTTACTTCTATTTTTGTTAGGTTCTTGTGATTTTTTTAACCTATCAATATATTTTACAGAATGATGCAAGAAGTTCAATTAGATAAACATATAAAATTATTAGATAGTCCTGGTGTTGTTATGGCTCAAGGAAAATCAGATGTAGCCCAGATTCTTAGAAATGTTGTCAAAGTAAGTAGCTCTTCTGCTTGTACATTATGTTACATAAAAATCTAAATATATTTAGTATGAGTTCTTGTTCTTGTAAACGCTGCATTTCTTGACAGATTTTGACGAAACATGGTGTGATTGTTGGTAATTACTCAGAAATATTTAGTATGAGTTATTTTCTTTGTTGTTGAAAACACGTTCAATTTTTAACCTATAACCAATCTAGAGGGCCCAATTCTTGACAGATTTTAACGAAATTTTAACGTAATATTTATCAGTATCGCCTCAAAAAGTTAAAAAGAAATATGTGACAGAAGGATGAATATTTTATACTGGTTATTTCCTCTGATTAGATGCATATTAGAAATGTGTGACAGAAGGATGAATATTTTATACTGGTTATTTCCTCTGATTAGATGCATATTAGAAATGTGTGACAGAAGGATGAATATTTTATACTGGTTATTTCCTCTGATTAGATGTATATTAGAAATATGTGACAGAAGGATGAATATTTTATACTGGTTATTTCCTCTGATTAGATGCATATTAGAAATGTGTGACAGAAGGATGAATATTTTATACTGGTTATTTCCTCTGATTAGATGCATATTAGAAATATGTGACAGAAGGATGAATATTTTATACTGGTTATTTCCTCTGATTAGATGCATATTAGAAATATGTGACAGAAGGATGAATATTTTATACTGGTTATTTCCTCTGATTAGATGCATATTAGAAATATGTGACAGAAGGATGAATATTTTATACTGGTTATTTCCTCTGATTAGATGCATATTAGAAATATGTGACAGAAGGATGAATATTTTATACTGGTTATTTCCTCTGATTAGATGCATATTAAAAACTAAGTTAAACAAAGTATCACTTTAGTTAATTTTGAACAACTTTGGCCACTTTTGTCCAGTCAAAGGGATTTGGACGGGATGTTTTTAACTGGTCAAAACTGGTTGGTTAAAACCGGTCTGGACAAAACTTGCCAACCCTGTGGCAGACTTTCATGTGATAACCAACATTGTATTTGCCTAATTTCATGTTTATAACATTGTTGTGAACTAGTTTGCCATAGTTAGGATATAATCATGGTAAAAATATACTAATTACTTTAATCAACCTGACCTTTCCATTGAAGACTTGTTAATAAAGCTGATTGACAAATATCAAACCAAAATGCTGATTTTTATCACTATAGAAATTTTGATGTATATTTTAGATAGAGACTTTACCAGATCCAATTGAAGCTGTAGATTCTATAGTTAACAGATGTAATAAAGAACAGTTGATGCTACATTATAATATTGTGGATTACCAAGATGTACGAGAATTTTTGGCCCTACTAGCTACCAGATTGGGTAAATTGAATAAAGGAGGTATACCCAATGTCAATAAAGCTGCAAGAATTGTACTTCAAGACTGGGTCAGGTACAGCTAATTTCTTATAGAAAGCGAACTTGCCAGTCAAGCAAGACTGGGTCAGGTACAGCTAATTTCTTATAGAAAGCTAACTTGTCAGTCAAGCAAGACTGGGTCAGGTACAGCTAATTTCTTATAGAAAGCTAACTTGCCAGTCTAGCAAGACTGGGTCAGGTACAGCTAATTTCTTATACAAAGCTAACTTGCCAGTCAAGCAAGACTGGGTCAGGTACAGCTAATTTCTTATAGAAAGCTAACTTGCCAGTCAAGCAAGACTGGGTCAGGTACAGCTAATTTCTTATAGAAAGCTAACTTGCCAGTCAAGCAAGACTGGGTCAGGTACAGCTAATTTCTTATACAAAGCTAACTTGCCAGTCAAGCAAGACTGAGTCAGGTACAGCTAATTTCTTATACAAAGCTAACTTGCCAGTCAAGCAAGACTGGGTCAGGTACAGCTAATTTCTTATACAAAGCTAACTTGCCAGTCTAGCAAGACTGGGTCAGGTACAGCTAATTCCTTATAGAAAGCTAACTTGCCAGTCAAGCAAGACTGGGTCAGGTACAGCTAATTTCTTATACAAAGCTAACTTGCCAGTCAAGCAAGACTGGGTCAGGTACAGCTAATTTCTTATAGAAAGCTAACTTGCCAGTCAAGCAAGACTGGGTCAGGTACAGCTAATTTCTTATAGAAAGCTAACTTGCCAGTCAAGCAAGACTGGGTCAGGTACAGCTAATTTCTTATAGAAAGCTAACTTGCCAGTCTAGCAAGACTGGGTCAGGTACAGCTAATTCCTTATAGAAAGCTAACTTGCCAGTCAAGCAAGACTGGGTCAGGTACAGCTAATTTCTTATAGAAAGCTAACTTGCCAGTCTAGCAAGACTGGGTCAGGTACAGCTAATTTCTTATAGAAAGCTAACTTGCCAGTCAAGCAAGACTGGGTCAGGTACAGCTAATTCCTTATACAAAGCTAACTTGCCAGTCAAGGTAACAAAATGACAAATATAGTAAGAGTCTTATTCTGGAAAACCTAAATTAAAATGATTTTTAGTCTTCAATTGATTTACAATTTAGTTTTATTGTCTAATATTAATGTATTTTTTAAAATCAGGATTTGGTTATCATGATAATCACTGGGTATATAAATAACCGTTATGGCCTATTTTAATGACAAGAATTCTTAAATAATTATTTATTTATATATATATACCGCCTCCTAGAGTTTTCATGAGCTAAAAATTGAACTTATTTTCAAGAACAAGGGCAATAACTCATACTAAATATTATTCAGTATCGCCCTAAAGAGTTCAAAAGAATTGTATGACTGAAGGTTGAATATTTCATACTGGTGATTGTTAATGTACTGCTAAATATTTTTATTCAAAATCAAATATGCCAGTGGGTGTATATTACCTTGCCTGGCAAGCTATCTTAATAATAATAATAATAAAGATGAAGTACAATAGTCTGTAAGTAACGATGTCAGATGGACATATTCCATTTTTTTTTTTTCAAATGTGTAATTGATGCAGATGAATGACAGAGATAAATCAAAGTGAGTTGTGAGCCATGTCTGGTTATTAACTCTTGTATTCTTGTATTTTTCAGTGGTAAAATAACATATTATACTCATCCACCAGAACATTGTGATTTACCATCCTATGTCAGTGCTGAAATAGTTACTACCATGTCCAAGGCCTTTGATATAGAAAGTATTAAACCTCAAGAAAATCAAGTTCTAGATAGTAAGCTTGTTAATACCTTGTTTATGTTGTAACAATGTTTCTTCACTCAAATCAAGTGACCAAATATTTATTTCAATTGATCTAGTAAAATATATAAACATAATAGAGGCTGTAGATTTTATCTGATAATAATGAATCTTGGTATGCATGTATATATTGATAAGATCACAGTCAAGAATGAATTTGGCTCATTTTGAAAGAAAGGTTTTTGAGTTATTGCCCTTGACTTAGTAAAAATGCACCAAATTTGACGTGTGAACATGATAGTGGCTACAGTTTTTATCAGATCTTGATGAAACTTGGTATGCAAGAGTCTATGGTATGCTATGGCCTATTCGAATGACAATAAACTATTCTTAGCTAGTTGTTAATCTGTATTGCACTTGCAGGTGTGAAAACAGGGAATTGATGCAATTTTTCAATGGAAAATATGATATTTTTTATGTCCGGTCTAAAATTTAAATGTGAGACACAAATTGAATTGTGCCAGACAAAACGTCCCAATTTCAAGTCATGTTCCTCATACAAAAACTAAATCATATTGGGTTGTTAATTATGCCTAAAACATTAATCAAAATAACTTTTTGTATTTGTATTAACAGCATTGAAGAAGAAGTCTTGTAAACACTTTTTGGTTGATAGTGTTGGTCCAATACCAACTTTAACAAAAGAGCCTCCATCAGAAGATGAAATCATGTCTGATGATGATGACAATGAAGAAAATGTAATGATTAATAATGATGAAGTTGAAGCTATGGATGAAGAACATGAGAAAATTGAGGTGAAAGATTTATCATTTTTATATGCCAGCTTTGTTGAAGTATTTTGTTGGCATCCTCATCTGTTAGTCCAACCAGTCACAACTATATAAGATCATATATTGGCATTACCGCTGTTTGTTCGTCTGTCTACAATGGCTCGTAAACACTCTAGAAGGGAAATTCTTGACAGAATTTAAAGAAACATGGTGAGAGTGTTTGAAATCATGGTATCAGGAAAATCAAAAAATATTACGTATGAGTTATTGCCCTTGTTCTTGAAAACACCTTCAATTATTGGAAGGCGCAATATTGGATGAATGTGACAATGTTAGTGAAATTGTTTAATATCACTGATGAATACCACACCTGGTATGAGTGTTAGTAATCACCCTGTAATCAATCCTATTGAAAATCAGAAATAAAAGAGACAAGTATGAGTTATTAATCTTGTTCTGGAAATGCTTTCAATTTTATTTCATACTAGTAATTGTTACTGTACTGTTAAATATTTTTATTGAAAAACAAAGCTACCAGTGGGTGTATATTACCGTGCCTGGCAAGCTATCTTTCCATATAAATCTGGGTTTTTCACATCCAAGGTACCTAAATAGGTTTAAAACTCCCACACCTGTAGAGATCCAGAAAGTCTCCTATATTTTTGTACACCTACATTATAATATAATTATAACAAATAGTTGTATTTTTTTTATAGTTGAGTAATATGACTGTGTTATTATCTAAGACTAAGAAAAAGAGTCAAACAGAAGATTATGAAGAAAGAGATATCATGGAAAATGTACAGCTCAATAAAAAGAGAAAGAAGGAATTTAATGAATTGAAGAAGAAAAAAAAACGTAATGGTAAGAAATATAAGATAATAAGATTCAAATAAAGATTTTCTTGTGAAATATATTAACAGACAAAAAACATTGTAGGAACTTATGGTTAGATATTTATATACAGAGAGAATTGGGTCAGAATAAAAATCTTATTTTGTTTTGATGGCAATCTTTAATACGTCCATATATTGACGTTACCCATATCCATCTTTCCATCCGTCTGTCGTTTCATCTTTCCATCTGTTTGTTGTTTCATCTTTCCATCCGTTTGTCATTTCATCTTTCCATCCGTTTGTCGTTTCATCTTTCCATCCGTCTGTCATTTCATCTTTCCATCCGTTTGTCGTTTCATCTTTCCATCCGTCTGTAATTTCATCATTCCGTCCGTCTGTTGTTTCATCTTTCCATCTGTCTGTCGTTTCATCTTTCCATCTGTCGTTTCATCTTTCCATCTGTCTGTCGTTTCATCTTTCCATCCGTCTGTCATTTCATCTTTCCATCCGTTTGTCGTTTCATCTTTCCATCTGTCGTTTCATCTTTCCATCTGTCTGTCATTTCATCTTTCCATCCATCTTTCGTTTCATCTTTCCATCCGTCGTTTCATCTTTCCATCCGTCTGTCATTTCATTCAAAATTGCTTGTAAACACTCCAGAAGGCTCAATTCTTAAGAGATTTTGACGAATCTTGGTGTAAGCGTTTATTATAGCCAAAGGATGAATCTTTTGAAAATCAAGTGAATGGACAACAAACAATGATTTGTTCTTGCAATCAAAGCCACTGGTGGAGTTATTGCAAACAACTGGACTATGTTTAAAGGTTATTTATTACAATTTTTCAGATGTTATAGCTAGTAAGCTATCTGATGCTTTAAACTCGGCCTTACCTTCACGATCTACAACTGACATGATGTGCGATGAGGAGGATGATAATTATGATTTTGAGTCTCATTTCTAAATTGGTATTAAAAGTGATTTATAGTTATGGTTGTCATCTAATGTTTTAATGTCTTATAAATTTATACACCCTTATCTATGTGTCAGCTGAAATCTTGAACATGGGGTTCAAAAGTCATTGAGCAATTAAAAGTCATGGAGTAATTAAAAGTCATGGAGTAATTAAAAGTCATGGAGTAATTAAGTCATGGAGTAATTAAAAGTCATGGAGTAATTAATCTTGAACAATAAAAATATTCATATCGCACAATGATGCCTGGTGCAGACACCTAAATATAACAGACGTACAATCAAATTTCTCTTCTTATATGTTTTCAATATACCATCATTAGTTATATGATTCATTTGTATTTAAAGTGGCAGTCTCACTGCAATAAGCTTTGGAGAAAAGTGGTTAACTTTGCTTTCATTCCTTATATTGATTTTATCACATCTACCACGATAGGGCTTATCACTACATTAGGGGCTGTGAGCAAATTTGCTACAATCTTGGTTCTTACCACAATCGTGGCTCTTACCACAATCTTGGCTTGTAACACTGGGACATAGTGTATGAACAGTTATGTTTCAGTTAATAATTTATTATCCCACTTAATTCAACAAAACTTAACATAAAACCATTGAAATCAATTAAATACATTCATAACATAACTGAAAAATATAATACAGTATTCTAATTGATTTTCACAAAATAATTGCATGAAATGAGAAAATAACAGATGGAAATGACACATTGATGGTGTTACCTGGGCTATCATTTGATTCATGTAGGCCTAATGAACAGGGAATCTGTGAATGGAGTTTTTAAAACCTGAGATATTGCAGGGCCCGGTATTTTTATTCACATGTCCTCCTACCTAACTTTCATTGATCATAAATCTCTGTAATTATATAAAAAACGTATGATTATAATAGCAGGAGTACTCGTCCCCACCCCCCCTACAGATTTTACTATAATAAATATTAGTTTATGTTTAAGCAATATAGAAAGAAGAAAAAAAACAAAGATTTATATATTTAGTTAGTTTTCACTGAAATTTCAATAAAAATGATTCATCTTTGCATTTTAATTAGATTAAAACTGGAAAGGGAGGTTATATATCTGATAATTTGTTAATTGTTTGAACTATTTATATCAGCAAGATTTTGAAAGAGTAGGAATGTAATAATTTTTTTGATGAATATTTCTTGGAATGATTGCAATCAACTTGCTAAAATATGGGTAATTTTTGATAAATAAATATAGTCCAAAGATTCATTGTGTGACAAATCTTGAATATACAGACCAATAAAAAACTTATTTTGAGATAGATGATTTCAGTACAGAATGACCATAAATAACAAACCCTCTTAAAAAAAAAAGAAATAATTCTCCCCCAATATTTTCGTTGTTCAGAATTCTACATGATAATTTGTGGGTTAGGAACTGAATCTGATATAGATTTATGCGGTAAAATTCTCCCACCATTTATATAGAGTTCATCTTTAACTATAACATCTTCTCCTAGTACTGATACATTCTCCATTCGGACCTACAATGACAAAAATACTAGAAAATATTATGGCTGATATTTACATACTTTACGAGTTAGCAAATATATAAGTTAAATCTGAATCTAACCTGGATGTTGTCAAGTCTGTATGCACATTTACTATAGAAGTCAGTTATATACTGTTACAAAGATAAAACATGTGATAGAGCTCTTTAAAGTTAAAAATTACCATTTTCAAATGGCTGTAAAACCAAAAATTGAGATATCGGATAGATCTTATCAGGGGCTAAAACTTTTGCTTTACAAGGTCACCAAAGATCAAGGTCATGAGATACTGGCCTGTAACTATTTGGCAATTAATGAAAATTGGAAATTAAACAAAAGTCAAACTGAAAATGAAAAATCCACTGGCATACTTTTTTGTGCAATCAATTATTTGTCTGCCAATACCAAAATAATGGAATTTAGATTTAACCCTGAGTTTGATCCTTAACATCCAGGTCAAATGTTTATATAATAAATATAAATGGAACAAACCCAATTTCCTACTGTACATTTCCAGCCTATTATACAAGATTCTAACCATGAATGTGATTTAATATGAGCATCTCTTAATAATGTACATCTTTTTATACATACACCATCTTCTATTATTACACCAGGTCCTATAGTAACATTAGGTCCTATTCGACAATTATTACCTATTTTAGCACTGGGGTCCTAGAAAAACAGATGTACATTTAAAGTTAGTAATTATTTTATCCAATCAACACAACACAGTATATTTGGTCAAATATGTTGTAAAATGACTGACTGTACAGCAGTAAAATATATTTAGAAATAAATCTGTATATTCCATCATGGATAGAAATTTTAATCAATGATTCCCATTCTTATTATTTTGGTAAATACTATATCTATTAGTATAAGACCAATACAAGAGAAATAAAACTGAATGCATGAAACTATTACCATATTATGTTGAATTTGACATATTTTGCTCCAGGGCAACAAACCAAAAACTTCATAAAAATATATCATCTAAGATCTGAATGTACCTAACATGTTTAGATATAAGAATATTAGAAACCTGTTATAATATATATCATAACCTGTATGAGGTGACAACAATATACATCCACATTATAATGTCATCACCCCTGTCAATCTGAAACACAATAGAGACTACAGTTTTTATCTGATTTTAATGAAATTTATTGTGATCATTTATAATAATGAGATCTTGGTCAAGTTCAAATTTGACAATTTTTTGATAAACAGTTTTTGAGTTATTGCCCTTGACTTAGTACAAACATGTCAAATTTTTGTATGAAGTTTGAATGTGGATATTATTTGATGAACAGGAGTTATTGCCCTTGACTTACTAAAAACGCATTAAAATTTGTTGGCTTTGATTGCGATATAGAGGTGACAGTTTATTTCAGAATTTTATTAAATTTTGTGTTGGACAAATTAGATTTTTGGTATGATTTGACACAGATTAGTGACCACTCTTAATATACTGTATGAAATGTATCAGGAAAGTGGGTGTATCTTGCCAGGCAACCGCTTGTTATTAAATAGAACCTAAAATGCCAAAATAAGAATTCAACACTTCCTGAAATGAAATTCGGTGGAAAGTCATCACCCATCAAAGCATACCAAGACCCAAGTTTCATCAAAATCAGGAAAAAAAACTGTCAAAGCATGTTGAGTTACAATATTAACAAATATTTAATTAAAAAAAACATACTATTAAAACATTGCCCACTATACCAGGACCATCATATAATTTGGAGGGATCTTTATATTTTAATGATGTTAAATATAAACACATTCCAGTTAGAAAATCTTTAGGTTGACCTACATCCATCCAAAATCCTAAAAAAAAAAGATCCATTGAATTTCCATATCTGAATGTTAGAAATTAAATACTGTCCATAAAGTGAAAACAAATCTCAACTTCCAGAGTATGATTTTGGTGAATTTCAGGAGAAGAACCATCAATTATTATGAAATACAGGTAGTTGAAATAGCATTTTACATAGGTAAAGCAGTAATCGCCAGGCAAGGTAACATATGCCCACTGTCAGCTGTCAAAAACCTTGTGTCATGTCATTAAATAATTCTGCAATAATCCTAAGATATAAGAATATTATTACAAAGTTTGATGAAAATATCTGTATATACAGGGTTAGGGTTGTTCAGTGACACCAGGTAAGTTCATCGATGAATGTAACTTCTGGTTTGAAATGTTACGTTCACACTAAAAGGACGTTGGTAACAACAATATATCAACAGGTCAATAATGTCTAACCTTTCAGCTCCATGGCAAATAGCTCAGCACTTTTTGCCATGTGTGGGAATACTTCTTTTTCTATTGATGTTGGTTTCAACTGAAAAAAGAACAAAAAAAAGCATGTTTATTATCAACTTTACCATGGTCTAAAAATCTTTTTACACATAACATAAGTGTTTGTGAGCAAATCAAATCAGATTGAAAATCATTAAGATATGTTCACCAATGAAAGGTATCTCGAAAGTTACTGTATTGGAGACCATTCTTTTCATCGGTCAAAATATATTCCTGATCTAGTAATTGAAACCATCTTTTACCTCTATCCTATTAAGAATACTAATATTAAATATATATAAACCAGCATTAATTTTATTAGACACATATTCTTGAGGTTTTTCCACAAACTGGTTTATTTGACCATTTTCAGCATTATAGACTACTACACCATATTTTGAAGGTTCTTCTACTTTTGTGACCTACAAGGAATAATAAGATGAACTTAATGACAGCCAATCAGTTAACATCTCTTTATTTACTTCAACCTTTTAATGATCACACTACAGATATACTCAACATAGTCATTCCTTTTAAACATAAACATCAACCTTTCAATCATAAATACATCAATAGTTCAATCAATCTAACCATAAAATAAACTAAAAAAAAACATACCATTATAGTTCCTTCTTTTCCATGGTGCTTATGGAATTGTATCATGTCTTTGAAAGGAAATTCACAAATTACATCACTGTTTAATACAAAGAAAGGATCCGAATCTTGGGATAGTAAATCACGTGCAAATGCCAAAGGACCAGCTGAAATGAAGGTAAAGGCTTTGGAAATCTATTTCATGGGCTGTTTTCAAGTTTTAGTGTTCAACATCTAGAAAAAATAAACCATTAAAGACTTAAAGAGACTTTTTTTCGCTTATTTTCACAAAGATGTATTATTTAAAAGATAGATTGCCAGGCAAGGTAACATATGCCCACTGGCAGCTGTCAGAAATGATCATAGAGCCTAAAGCGACTAAAAAAAGAATTTTATTTCAAAGATTGTCATAATTCATTTGTAATATGAATTTATTGATATATATATTATCACACTGCTTTCATGTCATTCTAAGTCAAGGGCAATAATTCAAAAACTGTATATCAAAAAAAATAATTAAAATAAAACTTGACCAAGATCTCACCAAATTACATTTAAATGAAATGAAAACTGTAGTTTCTACTGTACTCAGGAACAAATTCTTATACATCAAGGGCAATAATCTAAACAATTATTATTAATCAAAAATTGTTAAGTATGAACTCGTACAAGATCTCATGAATATAAATGATCAAACCTGTAAAAATCAAATTTCGACAGGGTTTTTTTCTAAGTCAAGGGAATAACTCAAACAGTTTTTGACAAAATCTCTAGATATAAATGATCCCACCAAATTCCATTTAAATCAGATATCAGATAAAGATAGCTTGCCAGGTAAAGTAACATACACCCACTGGCATCTGTAAGAAATGATAAAACAGTCTTTAATGACTAAACTATGAATTTTCTCATATTAGTTTGAATTCAATGATATATATATTTACTGCCAGTTATTTTTTTAAAATCAATGTTAATAACCCAAATACATCAAATTATCAGATTTCACAGCTTTAATATCAATATATATATATTATCACATCAAGTTTCATTAAAATCAGAAAAAAACTATAGTCACTATAGTGCTCACGAGAAATGAGGGACAGAGGCGACGGCAATATACGTCCACATTTCCATGTGGGTGTATAAAAACTACTGTACTGGTACCCTATACTGTATATTGTACTGGTAGAGAGATCTACAACTATAATAAGTTTATGTGGTATAATGGTTATATGTGTTATCAATGTATGAAAACTGTTGTTTCTGGTGTATCTGTATTTACAAAATTACATGCTTCGATCCAAATCTGTAAGGAGTCCCATCTACCATCTTATATAGCAACATATTGGATACGCCTTAGTTTGAATAAGTGTTTGACTAAAAAAATACCAACCCGTGCCTAAAGCTTCCGGCTCCATTGATAAAGTGATCTTCACATTCAACTAAAGATATAATATATAATTAATTAAAATAACATTAAAACAAACCCATGGTTGCAGTCAGGAAATCATATCAATATTTTAAAGACACTTGTCAGCTTTGAAATTGTTTCTTCCATTTAAATTGCATCAAAATCAGACAATAACTGATTTAGCAAACTTTATCATTTCTACATCTAAAGTTGAAGCCTTAACTAAGTCAAACACTTTACATTACCAAATTTGAACTTGGCAAAGATCTAATCACTGTATACATGCATACCAAGTTTCATCATGAATTAAAACTTGGAACTCCTAGTGTGTCTACAAGCCAACTTGACTAAGACAAGGGCAATAACTTCAAAACCATATCAAAATTCAAACTTGACCGAGATCAATATGTACATTCATTCATAGTTTCATCAAGATCTGATTATTACCAAATTCAAACTTGACCAATATCTCTTTAAATATTTACATGCATACCACATTTCATTCAGATCAGATAAAAACTGTTAACTATATCATGTCTAAAAGAAATATATACAGACAGGGGTGACGACAATATACGTCCTTTTGTGTGCATCCAAATATCACTTATTTCTCTTATACTTGTTTAAAAAATAAAATAAAGGATTATCAGGCAACCTAGTTACAATTCTTACATAGTTTACTTTTTTTTAGGACTACAAGCAACTTTTTGGAGAACTTTCCAACTATTTAGTAGGACTATTTTACAACTATATTCAAGGAAGAATCATGTCAATTACCTGTTCTTCTACATGTTTCAACTCTTGTTCCATCTGTTCAGCTCTATAGCTTACAGCTAAGATTATATGCTTAACACCAGCCTGTAATAAATCAAATATTTCCCTGATTTCTTAAAGATAGGGTTCCTTTATTTTCATAATACCAGTTTGTCTCACATGTCCATAATTAATTCATAATTAGCTAAATTAGAAGAGAATTACCAGCAGAATTCCAATGAGTGACCGATTAAGAAAGGTAGAGAGGTTAAAGTCTTTTTTTTGTTTATCCAGACTGTACATATATGGACATATATGACTGGTTAAAACTCTTAAGTTATATTCAATAAGAACATAATGATATTTGATTTAATAGGCGTACGTTATTATTGACAACATAACATTGACAATATTTAACAAACTGAAAACTTCACATTTTGTTGAGCTAAATCTTAAGAAATATTATGACTAGAGGAAGATAACCTCAATCAATTAAACAAACCATATTTCTAGCTGATATATAGTCCTGTAAATACCTCGGCTAAAGCTTCTAACTGATGTAACAGCATTGGTTTGTTTGCAAATTCCACTAAAGGTTTTGGTGTGCTAAGAGTCAGTGGCCGAAGCCTAGTACCATACCCACCAACAAGAATTAATGCCTTCATCCTGAAAATAAATCATTAGCTTTTTATAGTGGGGTAGATAACATCATTTTATTAGTCCAATCATGCAGATACATGTAACACATTTATATAATAAAAAACATGTAAGAGAGAGAGAAGTGGGAGTGTGCAGAGTTGTTTAATTATTTAGTAGTTGAGATTTCGACTGGTGTGTCTCGGTAAATGGAAGTGAGAGGTGATAGATAGGTTCACCTCTTTAGCATTAGCAGTGTGGTTGGTGGGAAAGTAGACTTTTGTCTTTCAACCAGTGGATTATCTCTCATCAGGGTGGTTATAGATTCCGAGTTTTAAAAGGGCATCAAGACTACTAGAGGGGTCACGAAATTAGCCATAACTGGGTCGTTGGCAGGGGTAAAATATAAGAGATTCATACACTTGCATGACTATGGGAAGTAAGGGTGTGGGGTGCTTTTTGCACAAGACTCATTCAGCTCTGAACTAAAATTCAATGAAGATGTAGTGTATAGCTTGCCAGGCAAGGTAATATATACCCACTGGCAGCTTAGATTTTGAATAAATATATTTGGCAGTGCAGTAACAAACACTGCTATGAAATATTCAACCTTCAGTCATACATTTTTGGGATTTTTTGGGGTGATAATGAACAGTATTAAACTCCAGCAAAAACCATGCCTTTTAGTCAATAACTCAAAGCACGAAATTAGGTTACTTGACTGTATAGTACTGTAACATCATATACATAGACAAATTTAAACTTTACTGAGATCTCATTAATATATACCGGTACCTGCATACCAAGTTTCATTAAAATCTGATAAAAACTGTAGCCCCCATCATGTTCACACGTCAAATTTGGTGCATTTTTACTAAGTCAAGGGTAATAACTCAAAAACCGTTCGTTCAAAATGAGCCAAATTCAAATTTGAACTTGACAGCCATCTTATCAATCCCAATGCTAACAGCAAGTTTCATTACAATCAAATGAAAGCTATAGTTTCTATTGTGCCCACAAGAAATGTTGATGGACAGGGGCAACAACAATGCACAACCATATATTCATGTGTAAAAAATAATACCCAATATTTCGTTAAATAAGTTTCGACTTCATCAGGGGAAGAAACAAACTACAAAGAAGGTATTAAAGGATGATATTTAATGTCAAGTATTATTATTTTTTACACCAAGTTCAGTACACATCAAATGAATCGCTGTATTACTAGTGGTATTGGTGATCCCATCAAAAAGTCTTATGTGATTGGTTACTTCAAGATTTCGTTTTATGTAAGGATATCGTAAAATTTACGTTTTATCAACGAAGAGTCCACGCAAATACGGGACAAACCAATGTTGTCGGATAAACGACACATTACAGACACCCCATATCTATCATTAATTTCTCTATGTTGACAATCATGATATTGATATGAATTTATATGAACTTATCATATTATATCCATTGGTATTAATAATACATCAGTAATCAACACACAAAATGATAAAATAGACTAGATCTATGTTTTACCTTTCAGCTTTCTTAACTGCCAAACTTGTCCAGTCCAAGCCTTAATTTTAAATTGCCACGAATGAAAAGCGGATGATGAAATATTATGTTTGGTTCTGTTTGACACAAATTTATCCCATCTCGATAAACGTGGGCCCACTGTTGTCGTCTAATTATATCCCGGGATTACAAAATATATCCTTTTAATCTCAACAATCTTTAAAATAAATTGTGCATTAAAATATTAATAATGATAATAGGTTACGTATGCAGATTATGTAATGAATGAGTCTGACAAAAGTAGAAAGATTAAATTTTGTTTACCGATCTATAGACTTTTGTTAGTTGCTCGTTTGCAAGCCTTGTAGTCCGAAACATCTGCATGCTTCTATACCAGCCTCTAATAACTTATTTTGATAGTTGTCGGCTGAAGAAGCCCGAAGATTAAAAAAAACTTGTTATATATGGGGATTGTAATATTTTCTTCTCAATTCATTATTAAATAATGAACAATATTGTCAATAAATCAGAATAGTTAAATAGACTTGTTTTATTAAAACTGTCCAAATATAATATTACACATCATCGTGTCCAAACCACACCCTCATTCGTCACACTTCCTCGAGACCGTGGTAACACAAGTCAGAAAAATAACGTGTCCAAACCACACCCTCATTCGTCATACTTCCTCGAGATCGTGGTAACAAGTCAGAAAAATAACGTGTCCAAACCACACCCTCATTCGTCATACTTCCTCGAGATCGTGGTAACAAGTCAGAAAAATAACGTGTCCAAACCACACCCTCATTCGTCATACTTCCTCGAGATCGTGGTAACAAGTCAGAAAAATAACGTGTTCAAACCACACCCTCATTCGTCATACTTCCTCGAGATCGTGGTAACAAGTCAGAAAAATAACGTGTCCAAACCACACCCTCATTCGTCATACTTCCTCGAGATCGTGGTAACAAGTCAGAAAAATAACGTGTCCAAACCACACCCTCATTCGTCATACTTCCTCGAGATCGTGGTAACAAGTCAGAAAAATAACGTGTCCAAACCACACAAATTTCAGCCAATCAAAACAAATCACTAGTTATGACGCTTTGTTTGCGAATGTAAACAAAACGAAAGTAGCGTGTCATTTCATATATTAATGCCTACGGTACAGAATTGAGTAAGATTTTCGTGAATGAATTGAAGCCGAGATAAAATAAAACCTTACTTTGAAATATTAACTTGGAAAGAATGTGTTCTTATCTCTTCAAACTGGCGGCGGTAAAGCCATGTTGTGTTTTGTTTACATGACCTCATTTCTGTTCTACCGATCTGATTGGTCAGATTTAAATAGCATCAATCTCATTTCCACGCCCACAAAACAAATTGAAGTGAGTTTAGTTTAATATAGGTTAATAAGACCAGGTCAAAACCTGTTTTCATGATACGATGTATTACACATATGATTGGATGATTGACAGGAAGTTATAATAATGCCCTAACAACTGTGGAATATGAATGAACTGTAACAATGTATAACTTCATGATATCTATATTGAATTGTCAGTCAATATCACAGGTTATTCAACTGGGCTATAACATCAATATACTACATTCCTTACCCGTTAATTTAATTTAATAACACACTTGAACCTTTCGGCAGAGGATTCAAGACACCGTTCTGAAGGTGTTAATCCGGTTGTAGTTTGAGGTGTAATTCTATAATGAAATAG
>NW_008709451.1:32332-37388 GCF_000327385.1 Lottia gigantea
CGAAACATCTGCATGCTTCTATACCAGCCTCTAATAACTTATTTTGATAGTTGTCGGCTGAAGAAGCCCGAAGATTAAAAAAAACTTGTTATATATGGGGATTGTAATATTTTCTTCTCAATTCATTATTAAATAATGAACAATATTGTCAATAAATCAGAATAGTTAAATAGACTTGTTTTATTAAAACTGTCCAAATATAATATTACACATCATCGTGTCCAAACCACACCCTCATTCGTCACACTTCCTCGAGACCGTGGTAACACAAGTCAGAAAAATAATGTGTCCAAACCACACCCTCATTCGTCATACTTCCTCGAGATCGTGGTAACAAGTCAGAAAAATAACGTGTCCAAACCACACCCTCATTCGTCATACTTCCTCGAGATCGTGGTAACAAGTCAGAAAAATAACGTGTCCAAACCACACCCTCATTCGTCATACTTCCTCGAGATCGTGGTAACAAGTCAGAAAAATAACGTGTCCAAACCACACCCTCATTCGTCATACTTCATCGAGATCGTGGTAACAAGTCAGAAAAATAACGTGTCCAAACCAAACCCTCATTCGTCATACTTCCTCGAGATCGTGGTAACAAGTCAGAAAAATAACGTGTCCAAACCAAACCCTCATTCGTCATACTTCATCGAGATCGTGGTAACAAGTCAGAAAAATAACGTGTTCAAACCACACCCTCATTCGTCATACTTCCTCGAGATCGTGGTAACAAGTCAGAAAAATAACGTGTCCAAACCACACCCTCATTCGTCATACTTCCTCGAGATCGTGGTAACAAGTCAGAAAAATAACGTGTCCAAACCACACCCTCATTCGTCATACTTCCTCGAGATCGTGGTAACAAGTCAGAAAAATAACGTGTCCAAACCACACAAATTTCAGCCAATCAAAACAAATCACTAGTTATGACGCTTTGTTTGCGAATGTAAACAAAACGAAAGTAGCGTGTCATTTCATATATTAATGCCTACGGTACAGAATTGAGTAAGATTTTCGTGAATGAATTGAAGCCGAGATAAAATAAAACCTTACTTTGAAATATTAACTTGGAAAGAATGTGTTCTTATCTCTTCAAACTGGCGGCGGTAAAGCCATGTTGTGTTTTGTTTACATGACCTCATTT
The DNA here is from genome assembly GCF_000327385.1 of Lottia gigantea. NCBI lineage: Eukaryota > Metazoa > Mollusca > Gastropoda > Lottiidae > Lottia > Lottia gigantea. The sequence continues at coordinate 33,477 of NW_008709451.1, forward strand.
CTGTTCTACCGATCTGATTGGTCAGATTTAAATAGCATCAATCTCATTTCCACGCCCACAAAACAAATTGAAGTGAGTTTAGTTTAATATAGGTTAATAAGACCAGGTCAAAACCTGTTTTCATGATACGATGTATTACACATATGATTGGATGATTGACAGGAAGTTATAATAATGCCCTAACAACTGTGGAATATGAATGAACTGTAACAATGTATAACTTCATGATATCTATATTGAATTGTCAGTCAATATCACAGGTTATTCAACTGGGCTATAACATCAATATACTACATTCCTTACCCGTTAATTTAATTTAATAACACACTTGAACCTTTCGGCAGAGGATTCAAGACACCGTTCTGAAGGTGTTAATCCGGTTGTAGTTTGAGGTGTAATTCTATAATGAAATAGAACTTTTGATAAATCCGTAATATCAAAGGTTATTCAACTGGGTTATAACATCAATATACTACAGGGATATTTCCGTAATTTCACTCCTAAGCATAACTAGGTGTTATAAGAATTTACCTGACCATTCCATTGAAGACCTTATCATGCCTATTGAATCAATTCCTGACTCTGATCTTATCAAACCAAAAACAAAACGATTACAGAGAGAAAGCTACTGGATGGACCAACTCCAAACAGTGGCTCCAGCGTGATAATCAAATAATTCCATTTGTTGCCACCTTTAATCATACAGCTGCCAAAACCTCATCCATCGTCAAACAGTATTACAGTGAATTACAGAACAGATTTCCGAATGTATATACCAAACGCCTATAAGCGCAATAAAAACCTTAGTAATTTTCTGGTCCGTGGTAGACTCGATCCCATTGAATCCAATAATACTTGACCCCCCTCTCTATTTTCTAGCTCATTAAGTATAATATATTCTAATCCTTATATATAGATGTTTATCTTTTCAGAACCTATAAATACTCTTTTCTTTTAGAACTGGTAACAAGAAAACTTTCATATTATAGACTTTTGTTTATTTAGATTACTCGTGGTTGTTTTTTTTAACTTAATACTAACTATGCTAACTTCACCTTATCTTGTATTGAACATTTATCTCTTTATTTGTGACCTTGGCCAGTGCTTTACATAGAAGTTTTTAGGAACTTCTTCACTCTTAACACCAGTTTTATTGATAGCTATAAATAGAAGTTTATATCTGTTATAGAGGGTCTTTTTTAATGGACCAAATTCAAAATGGCCGTCATCCCTGATATTCCGAGTACTATTTCTGATAATTTTGGTGTTAAAATGTAAGTTTTCAAGGTCAAGGAATTCATTTATGATGGTTTTTAATCCATATGGGCAGTTTATTATCGTGAAAATTGAATTTAATTTTAAATGGCCACCATCCTCGATATTCCGAATACTATTTCTTATGATGGTTGTTTGTGGTTTTTATTGCGAAAATTAGATTAAAACATTCAATATCCCTTAAGAATCTTCGGGAGTCCCTTAAATTGTAACACATAATTTATCCAAAAAATGTTTTCACAAATTCTAGTGTATGTCATTATTGGTGTGTTAGTAATTATAATAAACAGTCCAACAACATATTTTACTACAGTCCAACAATATCTCTTACCACCAGTCCAACAACATCTCTTACCACCAGTCCAACAACATCTCCACAACCAGTCCTAAAACATATCCTTCTACCAGTCCAACAACATCACCACAACCAGTCCTAAAACATATCCTTCTACCAGTCCAACAACATCACCACAACCAGTCCTAAAACATATCCTTCTACCAGTCCAACAACATCACCCAGCAATATTCAACTTACACACAACCAATCCTACAAGATTCCCTACCACCAGTCCATCAATCTCCCTTATTACTGGTCCAACAGCAACTCCTTTCATCAGTTCAACAACATCTCCATCTTAATCTCCATTAATTAGTGAAAATTAATTTATAGTAACTAGTTACCTCCCTTTAATGTTGAAAACTTATTTATAGTAACTAGTTACCTCCCTTAAATAGTGAAAATCAAATCTTAATGACTAATTACTTCCCTTAAATTGTGAAAACTAATTTATAGTAACAAGTTACCTCCCTTAAAAAAAATATCTATAGTAACTAGTTACCTCCCAAAAATTGTGAAAACTAATTTATAGTAACTAGGTACCTCCCTTGAATAGTGAAAACTAATTAATACTAACTAGTTGCCTCCCTTTAATTGTGAAAACTAAATTAAAGTAACTAGTTACTACTCTCAATTAGTGAAAATCAATTAATAGTAACTAGTTACCTCCCTTTAATGGCGAAAACTTATTTAAAGTAATAAGTTACCCCCCTTTAATTATGAAAACTAAATTAAAGTAACTAGTTACCTCCCTTGAATAGTGAAAACTAATTAATACTAACTAGTTGCCTCCCTTTAATTGTGAAAACTAAATTAAAGTAACTAGGTACTACTCCTTATTAGTGAAAATCAATTAATAGTAACTAGTTACCTCCCTTTAATGGCGAAAACGTATTTAAAGTAACTAGTTACTTCCCTTCATTAGTGAAAACTTATTTATAGTAACTAGTTACCTCCTTAATTTGTGAAATTTAATTTTCAATGACTAATTACCTCCCTTAGATTGTGAAAATTAATTTATAGTAACTAGTTATCTCCCTTAAATAGTGAAAATTAAACTGTAACTGATATATACAATTGAGTTATCTCCCTTTATAACAATATAAACTGTAATTGAAATATAAAATTGAGTTATCTCCCAATATTACAATATAAGCTGTAATTGATATTAAATTGAGTTATCTCCCATTGTTACAATATAAACTGTAATTGATATATAAAATTGACTAATACCCCAATATTACAATATAAACTGTAATTGGTGTATATAATTGAGTTATCTCCCTTTATTACAACATAGACAGTAATTGATTAACAATATTAAGTTATCTCCCTTTATAACAATATAAACTGTAATTGATATATAAAATTGAGTTATCTTCCATTATTACAATATAAACTAAAATTGAAATTAAATTGAGTTATCTTCCATTATTACAATATAAACTAAAATTGAAATTAAATTGAGTTATCTCCCATCGTTACAATATAAACTGTAATTGATATATAAAATTGACTAATACCCCAATATTACAATATAAACTGTAATTGATATATAAAATTTACTAATACCCCAATATTACAATATAAACTGTAATTGGTGTATAAAATTGAGTTATCTCCCTTTATTACAACATAAACAGTAATTGATTAACAATATTAAGTTATCTCTCTTTATAACAATATAAACTGTAATTGATATATAAAATTGAGTTATCTCCCATTATTACAATATAAACTGAAATTGATATTAAATTGAGTTATCTCCCATTATTACAATATAAACTGTAATTGATATATAAAATTGACTAATACCCCAATATTACAATATAAACTGTAATTGGTGTTTAAAATTGAGTTATCTCCCTTTATTACAACATAAACAGTAATTGATTAACAATATTAAGTTATCTCTCTTTATAACAATATAAACTGTAATTGATGTATAAAATTGAGTTATTTCCCATTATTACAATATAAACTGAAATCGATATTAAATTGAGTTATCTCCCATTATTACAATATAAGCTGTAATTGATATATAAAATTGACTAATACCCCAATATTACAATAAAAAAGTAATTGATATATAAAGTTATCTCCCTTCGTTACAATATAAACTTTAATTGATATTAATTTGAGTTATGTCCCATTATAACAATATAAACTGTAATTGGTGTATAAAATTGAGTTATCTCCCATTGTTACACTATAAACTTTAAGTGATATATAGAGTTATCTCCACTTATTACAATATAAACTGGAATTGATATTTAAAATGGAGTTATCTCCCTTATACA
>NW_008709451.1:37438-38863 GCF_000327385.1 Lottia gigantea
GGTGTATAAAAACTACTGTACTGGTACCCTATACTGTATATTGTACTGGTAGAGAGATCTACAACTATAATAAGTTTATGTGGTATAATGGTTATATGTGTTATCAATGTATGAAAACTGTTGTTTCTGGTGTATCTGTATTTACAAAATTACATGCTTCGATCCAAATCTGTAAGGAGTCCCATCTACCATCTTATATAGCAACATATTGGATACGCCTTAGTTTGAATAAGTGTTTGACTAAAAAAATACCAACCCGTGCCTAAAGCTTCCGGCTCCATTGATAAAGTGATCTTCACATTCAACTAAAGATATAATATATAATTAATTAAAATAACATTAAAACAAACCCATGGTTGCAGTCAGGAAATCATATCAATATTTTAAAGACACTTGTCAGCTTTGAAATTGTTTCTTCCATTTAAATTGCATCAAAATCAGACAATAACTGATTTAGCAAACTTTATCATTTCTACATCTAAAGTTGAAGCCTTAACTAAGTCAAACACTTTACATTACCAAATTTGAACTTGGCAAAGATCTAATCACTGTATACATGCATACCAAGTTTCATCATGAATTAAAACTTGGAACTCCTAGTGTGTCTACAAGCCAACTTGACTAAGACAAGGGCAATAACTTCAAAACCATATCAAAATTCAAACTTGACCGAGATCAATATGTACATTCATTCATAGTTTCATCAAGATCAGATAACACTAGTCGATTTTGATGTGGTTTTTAAGCAAAAGACCTGATTATTACCAAATTCAAACTTGACCAATATCTCTTTAAATATTTACATGCATACCACATTTCATTCAGATCAGATAAAAACTGTTAACTATATCATGTCTAAAAGAAATATATACAGACAGACAGGGGTGACGACAATATACGTCCTTTTGTGTGCATCCAAATATCACTTATTTCTCTTATACTTGTTTAAAAAATAAAATAAAGGATTATCAGGCAACCTAGTTACAATTCTTACATAGTTTACTTTTTTTTAGGACTACAAGCAACTTTTTGGAGAACTTTCCAACTATTTAGTAGGACTATTTTACAACTATATTCAAGGAAGAATCATGTCAATTACCTGTTCTTCTACATGTTTCAACTCTTGTTCCATCTGTTCAGCTCTATAGCTTACAGCTAAGATTATATGCTTAACACCAGCCTGTAATAAATCAAATATTTCCCTGATTTCTTAAAGATAGGGTTCCTTTATTTTCATAATACCAGTTTGTCTCACATGTCCATAATTAATTCATAATTAGCTAAATTAGAAGAGAATTACCAGCAGAATTCCAATGAGTGACCGATTAAGAAAGGTAGAGAGGTTAAAGTTTTTTTTTTGTTTATCCAGACTGTACATATATGGACATATATGACTGGTTAAAACTCTTAAGTTATATTCAATAA
>NW_008709451.1:38913-41550 GCF_000327385.1 Lottia gigantea
CCCTTCATTAGTGAAAACTTATTTATAGTAACTAGTTACCTCCTTAATTTGTGAAATTTAATTTTCAATGACTAATTACCTCCCTTAGATTGTGAAAATTAATTTATAGTAACTAGTTATCTCCCTTAAATAGTGAAAATTAAACTGTAACTGATATATACAATTGAGTTATCTCCCTTTATAACAATATAAACTGTAATTGAAATATAAAATTGAGTTATCTCCCAATATTACAATATAAGCTGTAATTGATATTAAATTGAGTTATCTCCCATTGTTACAATATAAACTGTAATTGATATATAAAATTGACTAATACCCCAATATTACAATATAAACTGTAATTGGTGTATATAATTGAGTTATCTCCCTTTATTACAACATAGACAGTAATTGATTAACAATATTAAGTTATCTCCCTTTATAACAATATAAACTGTAATTGATATATAAAATTGAGTTATCTTCCATTATTACAATATAAACTAAAATTGAAATTAAATTGAGTTATCTTCCATTATTACAATATAAACTAAAATTGAAATTAAATTGAGTTATCTCCCATCGTTACAATATAAACTGTAATTGATATATAAAATTGACTAATACCCCAATATTACAATATAAACTGTAATTGGTGTATAAAATTGAGTTATCTCCCTTTATTACATAAACAGTAATTGATTAACAATATTAAGTTATCTCTCTTTATAACAATATAAACTGTAATTGATGTATAAAATTGAGTTATTTCCCATTATTACAATATAAACTGAAATCGATATTAAATTGAGTTATCTCCCATTATTACAATATAAGCTGTAATTGATATATAAAATTGACTAATACCCCAATATTACAATAAAAAAGTAATTGATATATAAAGTTATCTCCCTTCGTTACAATATAAACTTTAATTGATATTAATTTGAGTTATTTCCCATTATAACAATATAAACTGTAATTGGTGTATAAAATTGAGTTATCTCCCATTATTACACTATAAACTTTAAGTGATATATAGAGTTATCTCCACTTATTACAATATAAACTGGAATTGATATTTAAAATGGAGTTATCTCCCTTTATTACGATATAATTTGTAATTGATATATAAAAATGAGTTATCTCCCATTATTACAATATAAACTTTAATTAATATGTAGAGTTTTCTCCCATTATAACAATATGAACTGTAATTGATATATAGAATTAAGTTATCTCCCATTATTACTATAGAAAACGTAATTGATATATTAAATTGAGTTATCCCCCTTTATTACAATCGAATTTGTAATTGATATATAAAATTGAGTTATCTCCCATTATTACACTAAGAACTTTAATTAATATGTAGGGTTATCTCCCATTATAACAATATAAACTGTAATTGATATATAGAATTAAGTTATTTCTCATTATTACAATAAAAAACGTAATTGATATATTGAATTGAGTTATTTCCCTTTATTACAATATAATTTGTAATTGATATATAAAATTGGGTTATCTCCCTTAATTGATATATAGAGTTATCTCCCATTATTACAATATAAACTGTAATTGATATATTGAGTTATCTCCCATTATTACAACATAAACTGTAATTAATATTAAATTGAGTTATCTCCCATTATTACCATATAAACTGTTATTGATATTAAATTGAGTTATCTCCCATTATTACAATATAAACTGTAATTGATATTAAATTAAGTTATCTCCCTTTATCACAATATAAACTTTAATTGATATATAGAGTTGTCCTCCTTTATTACAATAAAAACTGTAATTGATATATAAAATTGAGTAATCTCCCTTTATTACAATATAAACTGTTATTGATATTAAATTGAGTTATCTCCCATTATTACAATATAAACTGTAATTGATATTAAATTAAGTTATCTCCCTTTATCACAATAAAAACTGTAATTGATATATAAAATTGAGTTATCTCCCTTTATTACAATATAAACTTTAATTGATATAATTATAGAGTTATCTCCCTTTGTTACAATATAAACTTTCATTGATATTAATTTGAGTTATCTCCCATTATAACAATATAAACTGTAATTGATGTATAAAATTGAGTTATCTCCCATTATTACACAATAAACTTTAATTGATATATAGAGTTATCTCCCATTATTACAATAGAGAACGTAATTGATATATAAAATTTACTAATACCCCAATATTACAATATAAACTGTAATTGGCGTATAAAATTGAGTTATCTCTCATTATTACACTATAAACTTTAATTGATATATAGAGTTATCTCCCATTATTACAATATAAACTGGAAATTATATTAAATTGAGTTATCTCCCATTATTTTAATATAAACTGTAATTGATATTAAATTGAGTTATCTCCCATTATTACAATATAAATTGTAATTGATATATAAAATTGAGTTAACTCCCTTTATTACAAAATAAACTGTAATTGATATATGAAATTGAGTTATATTCCAATATTACAATATAAACTGTAATTGATATATTAAATGGAGTTATCTCCCTTTATTACAATATAATTTGTAATTGATATATAAATTTGAGCTATCTCCCATTATTACAATATAAACTTTGATTAATATGTAGAGTTATCTCCCATTATAACAAT
>NW_008709452.1:0-2812 GCF_000327385.1 Lottia gigantea
CATTCACGCTGTGGACGTTTTGGAACGGCGCTCTTCTATTGACCATGTCTAGAAATGTTGCCCCATCGAAACGAAAATTAATTTCATTAAACGGACAGTATGCGAATTTTCTATTATTATAAATACAGGAAATAATATCCAAAGTATGCTATTTATGTCTATGTATCTTTTTGATCAACACGAATATAAAAGGGGTTATTAAATGCAGGGCGTAATGTGATCTAGTTGGAACCTGCAGAATAAGTAGGATACATATTTCTCGACAATTTGACGCTTATTTTGCTGATACAATAGTTTTCTAACGCATACCAAAAACTATAGCAATGTTTACGTAAAACTTTTAACTAATGTTGCCGTTTTAAAATCTAGTTAAACCTTCAAAATAAATAAATTTAAATGAATGGAGTTTTACGTCCTACTTTTCTGTACAATGTGGGCTAATGAAGACGGGCAACGACATGCAGGGTGCAATGATTTGCCAGGACAGCGGCATTAGTATATAAGTTTAAACGGGACCAGTCCGGCTTGGCAACTATTATATTCTGTTAGTTTTGTCTTCACGGTAATCTTATAAGTTTACTACTACATTTCAGTTCTTATGATGATATTAACCAATCAAAGTGTGTCATGTGGAGTCTACAAAACGAATTGTGGGATAGCAAAACCAAAAATAGAGCAAAATAGTAGCCCAATCGAAGCTAAGGCTCAGAATCCTTACTATTATTGTCAAGAAACGGTATGCTTTGATTGGCTAAAATAACTTCAACAGTAAGGAACGGTGGTAGAGAACGTGTTAGATTACATTGGAGACGTAAATATCAGTCTGAAAGGAACGAAATTGTAATATTATGTTGAATAAGATTGCCTCCATAACCACTTCCAACTTTTTATATAAAGTCGTCTAACTGTGACTTTAATGTTCAATTGTTTTTTTTAGATATCTGGAAAGTTTATTACTCAATATAGATTTATATTAATGCATTTTGCACAATAAAATGACAATCCACAAGTCAAGTCCATATGCTACTGAAGCATTGAAAAACATATATATATGCTATGATATAGATTGGTGGAAAACACTTCTAACACCGATTAAAAGCTGAACTAGTTTAATATCACAAATGTGAGTATATGTATACTGTATATCATTTTATCACAAACATTCCTGAGGCTCATTTTGAGGGGTTGATTTGAGTCTTGAATATTTGGCAGTATATAAGGCAGTGTCTCAAGAAAAATCCTCTTTTTAACTTTCGAACAATTCTGGACACATGAATTTGAAAAAACAAATTTCGACGGTGAGCTTTAAAAACTATTACTGATTGGCTTAACTAAAAAAAAAACATTTTCGAGACTAAGGCACGATTGGTAAAAACGAATGTCGCATCAGTCCCTTTAAACTAAACTAAAAACCTTTTTTCCGATTTGGAAATTTTTCAACATTTATTAGTAAATCCTTATTCTTTTTATGGACGTTGGATCAACATTGTGCACCCTCAAAAACTTATTTTTTAATTTCAGTTCAAAATGCTGAAATTAATAGTTACCGCTCTTATTCTGACCATGGTCTTTTTCCAAGCTGATGGTTTCGCATTCGCAGAACAAATAAAAGAAGAAATAAATGGTATGTTCCCTCTTCAAATCAATAAATAAATGACTGATTTGTGGAGCTTCAGCCATGAAATAACATCAAAATGAAAATGTTGTAGCTTACCTAAGCTCCACCTGCTTCCTTTGTTAAGTTATCCAGGTATGGTACTACAACAAATTGCTGATACTAGACCATAATTTTCTTCGAACTTATATTTTTAAGCAAATTATTTCTTAACAAACATCAAAGGAGAAATTTATATTACAATGAAGACGGGGCATACTTCGTGAACAACGGTGTTTCTCTATTTATCAATGATTGGTAATTTTGGTTGTGCGGTTCTACAGCACAGTCGGTTAGAGCGTTGTTTCCTAACATGACCATTTGCTGGACGTAACCAAGCAAATGACGGCTGTGGGTTCAATTCTCGATCAGCGTGTGATAGTCCGATGGCCTTGATTAAGTCATCTTCACTCATAATTCCAGTCGACCTAGCTGCAAATGGATCATTAACTGTGAACCTAAGTTGTTATCCTTGTAAAATACAGTTGTTATTTCTTTCTTTATTCTGAATATTGATACAATAACATTTTTCCTTATCTCATTCAGATGACGGTGAGGTTGTCAAGTATTGTGAATATGGCGGAGAGAGACATAAACCTGGGGATACGTGGATTAGTAATTGTGTGAAATGTGACTGTAATGAAAACTACATGAGCTGCTCTGGGTGAGTAGGGCCTACTTGATCCAGTCCCGTAGTCAGACGGGGCATGTAATATATTCGAAAGGACAATGCAGTATAGTGTTAAGTTGCAGTAATGGAATAAGTCGGTTGTCAATCCTTCAGTCAGGTGAGGGAAGAGGGAGGACAGGGGATTGATATAATATATATATATTAATTGATATAAAACCTTCATGAATACTAATTCAAACTTCGTGGATGCAAATTGTTAAAAAAAAAACTTTCATATACTAATTGAAGAAAATCAAACATCGTGGATACTAATTGAAGAAGATAGCTTGCCAGGCAAGGTAATATACGCCCACTGGCAGCTTTGATTTTGAATAAAAATATTTAGCAGTACAGTAACAATCACCAGTATGAAATATTCAACCTTCAGTCATACACTTCTTTTGAACTCTTAAGGGCGTTACTGAATAATATCNGAGTATGAGTTATTGCCCTAGTCCTTGAAACGTGTTCAATCTTTAGCTCGTGAA
>NW_008709453.1:0-1774 GCF_000327385.1 Lottia gigantea
CGTTATGAATTATACAGTATCAGAGGAAACTTCTCGCTATTATCCATCTGCAAAGTCTAAATAAAAAATAATTGGCCCTTAAATCATAAGTAATTTTATTACAAGCAGCCTGTTGATGTTTCTCTGAATTATTCCAGTAATCGTTTGATTGACATCAATATTATTTTCTTTCCTGAAAATGAGACTGGTTTATCAGAATGTTCTTTGTCACAATTTGTTTTAATAGTTTGTCATTTTAATGCAGAACAGTAAAAAATATTTATCATTTATCAACGAAATCAAACGTCATAAGACTGGTAATCCATTTACATACAAATTACATTTATGGCAGTACGTACACAGCAATAAGAGATTATGAACGTATGGTAGTTCATCATTCTCCAAATATTTAATGCCAATAGACATGTGTAAAATCTATATCGGGAAGAAAATTGATTACTGAAGTATTAGCCTTATCATTATAAATAGCCATTCTGACTTCCTTTACAGTCCTGTCAATGGTCGCCAATTTCTACCAAATATACGGATAACATACTCTTAGTACTTTCTTAATCAAATATTGCTGTAAATGCATAATTGTAAGAAATAACATAATCTGAGAAAATCATTTGCCAAAACTTTATAGATCAAAATTATTTGTTGATTTTTACAACAAGGAACAATTTGGCCAATTTTGATGCATTTATTTACATCAAGGGTAGGCTAATATGGGTAGTTGTATATAGCCTAGTTGTCTTGTGCATAAGACATAAGACGTTTTAGGTATTTGTTATTGCATTATATTACATTTGTGTTTTGAATTAGACATTTCTGCATAGCATTAGGTTTTTGCCGCTTTCCCCCGCCATACATATATTGCTTTTTTAGGACTAATAACACAGAATTTAGTTGACAATTTTCGTGAAGCACTCTTTTGGGGCTTTGAAAGCCGTTGTCGTGATGTTACATAAATGTATCCAACGAATATTACTGAAAAAATGTTGAAGTGAACTTATATTTAGGCTACTATTATAATATTAAATTGTTTCAAATGTCTTTGAAATTCATTTATCTCTCACCAACGTACAGGGAAGCCATGAGCTAGTTTGCATGTGGTCAAAGGGGGGTAATTTAAGTTTTATATGGTCTGAAATTAAATTTAGTAATCCGCGTCACCTTCTTCTATTTTGTGAAGTCAACTGAAAAACCGATGTTGTATCTGTTGTCACTCCGAGGCGGGGTCCGTTCACGCACGTTCTCACCTGGGGTTTGGAAGCTGTCGAAGGCCACCAAATCTAACGGATTTCAGAATGATGGTCAGAGATGAATTTTGAGCATTTTGAGGGCTTAATTTTCGATTAAAAATAAGACATTTCATATGTCACATGATCAAAATATTACAGCCACTGACATCGGACATGTTGAAAGTTGAGCGACATAACCTTTTCTAAATATTGTCAACTATCAGATCAGAAGGTTGGGTTTTCTCGGATTAATTTCATGCTATTGTCTATGCAAGTTGAAAACTTTGTGAAGTTTTCGATATTTGTCAAAAGAATTGGAATATCAGCCAAAAATAATATTTATAGTCTTAGAATGTCTATGCGTTGATAAAAATATAGTCTTACATTAAAAATAAACACATTTCCCTCTTAGAAATTTAAACCCCAAAAAGTCACAAAGTTTGGCTGAAAATTGTCCTCTGTTGAAACAAATTTGAAGAAATAATGTGTGCTCATGCTTATATTTTATCAACGCAAAGACATTCTAAGACTTATATGCCCATTCATCCTAA
>NW_008709453.1:7332-8365 GCF_000327385.1 Lottia gigantea
ACGTGTTTTACGTTCAACCTATTGGCAAAATTCAAGAGAATCATTTGAAAGATTATAATGTAAACCCTTAAATAATACAACAACAACCAAAAAAAAAACCCAGTATATTGCTAATTAAAGCCAATTAGGTTCCATTCAATCGAAACGGAAGATACATGCATTAGAATCCACTTGAATCGGAATAGTCATTGCTCTGTTTCATTATACAAGGTCAATTAGATATTTCCTCCATTCTAATGCCCAGGAAATATATAGAAAATGTAGCCAGTTCAATAAATGTTCAAATTGTAGGTACAGAACCGTTGCTTGGCCCCCCTTATATTGACATATTTTACAAAATACATAGTGTGTTATGTGCGTAATCAAAATAAGAGTGACTTAACAAATTTTATATTTTATGTAATATATATTTGTTATATTGCTTATTAATCTCACTCGTATACTTAATTGGAGTTGCTTTTCCTTTATGGACTATGTTTTTCTATGATGCGTATGAATACAAGAAAGTAGTACACACATGTATGTAACCGCCATGATGTCTGAATTTGATGATTAAAGTTTATTTGTTTATATTCGATTCTTCCTGTCCTGCTTATGCTACGCTTGGCCGTCCTTACGATACAACATAATTGGCGACGAAGTAAACAAGTTTGATACTACAAAATGGATTCTCCTACATCGGATATGCCTACATTATTCCGAGAAACTCTCACATCGTTACCTGCATACAGTGACGAGCCTGCTGCACGTAATACATTCTACAATTACAAACCAAGTATACCACTACCTCCAGCCTACAAACCATCACCAGGTAAACCTACTATTGAATGGAGGGTGTGGGAGCGCATGTTTACGAATTATTTAGAGCTGATTTCTGCAGAAAGTATGCCAGATAGAAAGAGAAGAGCTTTATTGATTCATTGCTTAGGCACTGAGGGCCAAAGAATTTTCTACAATTTTCCCTGTCCAGGTGACACATTTAAAGAATCTTTGCAAGCGGCACGAGAATATTTCAACCAGAATTGAATACGGT
>NW_008709454.1:0-1024 GCF_000327385.1 Lottia gigantea
AAGACGTAACATTCCATTCATTTCATTTTTCAGATTGTCGATACAAGTTTACAAATAAAACAACTTTGTTTCCCAAACCCTACTTAGAAAGATCAATATCTGATTCAGCGATATGTGATGAAAGCTGTGCTAACGATATCAGATGTTCCGCTGCTGCCGTGTTTTTTGGTACTATAGAATGTTATCATTACGATACACCAATCATCTTCTTGTCGTATGAGTTAAATGAAGACCAATGTATTGAAAAGTGCAACGAGATGAGTGAATGTAAAACAATTGGCATTGGAAACGAAATGAGTTTGTTCTGTTTTGTATTTAACGCCACCTTTGACAAGATTCCAGATATTATGAAACAAACTGACACTAGCACTTTTAGCGTAGCAGAAAAAATCTGCGAATAATAAAAAAAACATGTTTATCATGATATAGACCTATCTCTTTTTTATTTTTGGCAATAACCTTGGGTATAAGGGGGTGAGAGCCGACTCTAAGAAACAAAGGCACAGTCATCAAAATTATTCTTACTTTCGAATCCTCGGCACCTAATCACCTAGCAGACTATAATCCAACTGGCTACCGACTGAGCTATTCTAGAAACTAGGTATTAGGTGGGTTAGAGCTGACTCTCGGAAGCACAGGCATCAGAATTGTCTTTACCTTGTGGAGGATTCAAACCCACGGCACCTAATCACTTAGCAGACGACAATGAAAGAGATATTCTAGCATGGGCAAGGATAGGTAATGATCGTTTTATATTGAGAGTAAAAGAGGTTCACTATATACCCTTGAGTTTGACGTAGATAACAGAGGGAAAATACATTAAAACGCAGCCGTATTGCATTGGATACGTCTACATGAAGTCCTAAAAATAGAATTGTATCACTGCACGAGCATAGATCATAGAGAGTCTCACAGACCTTGTGTGTATTTCANATAAGTGAAAGAAATGAGTTGCCGATGATACTAAACAAAAGTACACCANAATGGACACAGGAAACGCGTCTGACCACTCTATATCGAACTA
>NW_008709454.1:33574-35361 GCF_000327385.1 Lottia gigantea
TATTACATCATCACAATGTCAATCTTTCATCTATCACATCTTCAAAATGTCAAGATTTTACAAACTTAGATCTTATACCTTGACTGCAGTAGCAGAGGCACCAATTAGCGGCCCGACATTCTGTCGAGAAAGGCTGTAAACTATGGCTTGCACAGGAGGGGCTTGGCCCGGTTACATCACCATCAGTTTCAAAAATGCCTGGTGATATTGCTGAAAATGGTGGCAGTGTACGATAACATCGGCATCTACATGTACAATCCATATCAGAACGAGACTAAATGTTTGCACCCGTTTTTTAAAGGGACATTCCGCTTGTTTTGTAGATCAAAATTGTTGTTTTAGCTCAAATTTGTGAAAACTATATACCAAAATTTAAGGTCAAACTGCTTTGATAAAAAATTGGCCATGTATAAGCTTCGTCATTCACTGGTCAGTAACATAGTTAGGCATCAAAATACCATTATATTCGAATTTTTGTAATATTCACAGATCTGAAGGCATTCAACATTTTGCATTAACTTCTTACATTTGCGAAATTAAACTTGTAATATGTATTAGCTACATAGCATTTAGCATTACCTACATAGCATGTAATATTGACACACATTCCCCGCCATAGATTTTGGGTTTCGTTTTGCGTTGGTACTTTTGGTAGTTTATCATATTCCTTATTTCCATATCATAGAAGATTGAAATTATTACATCATTCTACACGTGCTATTAAACTCATGCTCCCTATCATACCTGTTACACCTGTCACACCTGTTACACCTTGTATGGGTTGTTCATTTCTTACCTCAGACCAACTGGTAGTCGCTGGACCATGGTGAGTTGAATGATTTGGGATGGGAATGACCTTTGATTTGGTCTAAATGATCTAGAGCTGGCCAGTGGTGTAACTCACACAATATTCTTAAGGTTTCAACTAATAATATCGAGCCATCATGAACACTGATAGCATCAATTTACACCATTATGACGTAACTAATTGCAAAGTCCTTATGTTATAAAGCATATTTTACGATTAGGGGAATCACTCTAGCATATAAAAGGGACATCACTCCGGCATATACGGGCATCACTTTGATATTTAGGGGACTCACTCTAGCATACAACAGAAAGATCACTTTGATGTTTAGGGGCATTTTTTTTACCATTTAGGGGGCATCGCTCTGATGTAAAGGGGCATCACTTTGGCATATAAAAGGGAATCACTCTGTTGTATAGGAGCATTAACCATGTATTGGGAGCATCACCCATGTATAGGTGCCATCAATCTCTTGTATAGAGGTCATCACTCTTGTGTTTAAAGGTCATCACTCTGGCATATAAGGACATCACTTTAGTATTTAGGGGGCATCACTGTGATGTATAGGGGCATCCCTATAGCATTTTGGGGCATCACTCTGGTGTTCAGGAGGCTTCACTCTGATTTACAGGAGCATCACTTTAGCATTTGATTGCATCTCTTTGATATTTAAGGGGTTCACTCTGATTGCATCACACTGACATATAGAGGGCATTACTCTGATATCTTAGGGGGCATCACTCTGATATTTAGGGGCATCATTCTGATGGCATAACACTGATATTAGGAAGGCACTACTCTGATATGTAAGGGGGCATCACTCTGATGGCATCACTCTGATATTTAGGGGCATCACTCTGATTGCATCACACTGATATTTAGAGGGCATCACTCTGATATTTTAGTGGGCATCACTCTGATGGCATCACTCTGATATTTAGTGGCATCACTTTGATATTTAGAGGGCATCACTCTTATG
>NW_008709455.1:0-3325 GCF_000327385.1 Lottia gigantea
AGAAGCTTCCCAAACTCCAAGATCCTCTTCACATGTATACCCATTTCAAATAAAATCTCGAAGAAAGCACAACAGAACCTCAGCACCCTCAACAACATGATGATGGAGTCCAGTATCAACAGCGCAACAATCTTACCACCCTACGAAGAAGAATTCGAAACAGTTGATAATCTTCATTGGTCTCCAGAAACAGCAAACAGCATTTATTTGTTTTGGATACACCAGCTTCAAGCATCGAGTAAGTCTTTAAACTAATTACTGGGGATAAAAATACTGAGAGGCCACCGCTAGGCCAAACTGTAGTTAACTTGAGCCGCAAAATTCTCACACCCCTTCAGCATTCAATCTTAGACCGTGGACTTAAAAGTTTATTTCCACACCAAAGATAGCTAACTTGAATTATCTCCGACCATCCATTGAACGATTTCAACGAAATCTTAGCTGCACATATTTTTTTCGAAACCACCCCCCCACGTGGTGCTAGAACAATGTTTATTCCTAAATCCACGTGGACACCCCCTCAGGCCGCCATCCATTCTGAAATATTGAAAGCATTTGCTAGTATGAATAGTCAAACAGTGAACCTTTCCATAACACACGAAAAGCCTAATCTCACACGAGTGGAATGTCATTCTGAATAGGGAGGATTACGTTTCAGAAGCAGAGAATCAACTGAATAATCCTAAACATTATGCCATTTTACCGAAACCAATTTTCAAAGAAACTGCTAACATGATTAATAATATTCTTGCCGATTTAGTCAAAACTAGTTATCTCAAACAGAAACAATATGACTATCTGTCTGCCAAACCTGATTGTCGCGAGAGACATTTGTACACTTTGCCTAAAATCCATAAGAATCCAACCAAGGAGTGGTTTAAATCGAATAAAATCCCTAAAGGCCGCCCGATTATATCTGACTGTGGTAGTGAGTCATATGCAGTGTCAGAATACATTGATCATTTCTTACTACCTCTAGCATGCCAACATCGCGCCTACCTGAAAGACACAACCGATTTTGTCAATAAAATAAAAAATCTTCGAGTTCCCTCTAATGCTATTTTAATTTCTATCGACGTTTCTTCTATGTATACCAATATCGATAACACTACTGGTTTAACGGCAGTTCGTAAAGTTTTTAATAGAAACCCAGATCCAAACAGACCCGACGATGCAATTCTACAGCTTTTAGAGATTTGTCTTAGTCGAAACGATTTCACATTTAATGGTAAAACATATTTACAAACTTCAGGGACAGCAATGGGCAAACGATTCGCCCCTTCGTACGCAAACCTTTTCATGGCAGAGTGGGAACGTGAGGTGTTGCCCCTCTGTCCATTTGACCCACTTTTTTACGGACGCTTTTTGGATGACATTTTTATGGTTTGGACTTATTCTATCGAACAGTTTTGGGAATTCTTTGAAATTCTCAACAACCACCATCCTTCTATCAAACTAACCGCAAACGTGAGTGACAAACGCATAGACTTTCTAGATACCACAGTCTTTAAGGGAGATTCCATAGCAGAAACAAATAAACTGGATATTAAAGTGTATTTCAAAGAAACTGATACTCATCAACTCTTGCACAAGAGCTCCTTTCACCCAAAACATACCTTTTCTGGTATAATTAAGTCACAAGTTTTACGATTTCATCGAATTTGTACAAGATCTTCTGATTTCAACCAAGCCTGTACGATTGTTTTCTCAAAACTGAAAGAGCGTGGGTACTCTAAACGATTTTTACGAAACATAAAAAATTCCACCTTAGCACAGATAGCAGCTAAAAACAGACTTTATGCCGAAGTACCTCCAGGTTTAAGAAGTGCTCCATGTTTGTCCAGTAGATGCAAAACATGTCCCTTTATATCAGAAACTCATTATTTTGTAAGCAACTCTACGAATAAAAGGTACCCGATCCAGGAACATCTAACATGTGAACATTCGAATGTAATATATTTAATTTCATGCAAGA
This sequence comes from Lottia gigantea, assembly GCF_000327385.1. Taxonomy (NCBI): domain Eukaryota; kingdom Metazoa; phylum Mollusca; class Gastropoda; family Lottiidae; genus Lottia; species Lottia gigantea. Next base: position 1,976 of record NW_008709455.1, read on the forward strand.
AATGCCCCAAACAATATGTAGGAGAAACTAAGAATAATTTACGAACTCGCTTTAATGCTCATAGGTCAGACATCAAATTAAAGAAAGACAAGCCTGTTTCTAATCATTTCAACCTCGACGACCATTCAATAGACGATCTCACCCTAATCCCATTTGAGCGTATAGAAATTGACTTGCCCGAAGATGAAACTACCAAATTCCGTCAATCTAGGGAGGCCCATTGGATTGAGACATTGAATACAGCAAGACCTATAGGACTAAATATTCATCATAATGTAGGCATAGCACCCTTTGTTGTCCCGTTTAATACAACCAGCAATCGAGCAAGCAAGATAGTTCATGCCCACTATAAGAGCCTTCAAGAGAAATTCCCCCATGTCTATAAGCAGAAAATGATAGTTGCATATTCAAAAAATAAGAACTTAAATGATAATATTGTTCATAGTAAACTAAAAACAATCAGTACATAACAGACACTATACTTCTCGCCCATCGGGCGAGTTATTTTTTCTAATTTCAGATCAGAATAAGAACAGAAGAAAACCCAATATCAAGACCCTTAATCCTAATTTCTAAATAAAGTGTCTGCTCCACCCTAGGCCTGTACATTTGGGAGAATCAAACCCTCCCTTCCCCGAAATTTAATTATATTCTGGGCTTGGCAGGGTTCGTTCTCCGTTAAAAGCCCTTTCATTTAGTATAGATTTGGCTACTTTTTTTTACATATGTGTTCCATTGCAAGTTTATTAAAACCATAAATTCTTCAGACTGAATTGTGTTGTCACCAGTATCAGAAAGGCTTTTCCTTCTGAGGAGTATTTCAAATATGTACAAGTTTGAACTAATTTATTCCACTATCTGTAACTACGTTCAATGTAAAATTGCTGAATTAAAAAAAATATCTTGGATTACAATTTGTTCTCTGATATTTTTCATTTTCCATTGTATTCTAACTAACAAAAAAAAAACCGTCAAAAAAATCACATTTGCGCATAATGTTAACAATTATCCCACTCCTTGTAATATATAGGCATATAAATATTTTCACTGTTTGATATACCACTGTTAAAATAGTGCTCTCTATCATTAATACAATACAAGTATTATACCAGAACCTGGAACACGTTTTACTCAAGAGTTTCATGCTGTGTAATATAAGTCAACTGATCTAATTCAGCCTGTATCCCTACTAATATACATCAGATATTTAATAAGAGATGGCATCTTAAAAATGAATTTATAACAGATATGCTAACAAACTATGTGATATATCGGTTCACTGTCATTTAATCACAATACTTTTAGCACATCCTTTTTAGGCACTGGGTCATTTAGGCACAGCGTTATTAA
>NW_008709455.1:5557-8807 GCF_000327385.1 Lottia gigantea
TTCCATTTCTACGTAGGTGATTACAACATGATGTGATATAGTTGCTGTGTGTTTTCTAAGATTATTGGCCAATATTCTAGATGAACCTCTAGTTCAAGCCGCTCCTTAACGTTGTTTAATGATTCTCCAGGACGGATTAGAATGTGTGGCAAAGACTAAACAAACTTCTTAATACGATCGAATTACGAACTATGTATGATCAAAATCCAACCATACTTCTTAATAGATTTAAATGTTGGACTATGTATGGAAATCACCAACCATGCTCCTTAATAAATTCAAAATTCAGACTATGTCTGGCAAAAAAAAAAAATGCCATATTTGGACTGTGTTGGCAACAATCAACAATATTACTTAATAGATAATTAATTTCAGGCTGTATGTGACAAAATTCAGCTAATGCCTTGTACGAGTGCAGATTTCATACTATGTATGACAAAAACCATTTATACTTCTTAATAAATTCAAATTACAGACTATGTCTGGCAATAACCAACCAAACTTACTAATAAATTCAATTTTGGACTATGTCTGGCAATAACCAACTAAACTTCTTAATAAATTCAAATTACAGACTACGTCTGACAATAACCAACCAAACTTCTTAATAAATTCAAATTTTGGACTATGTCTGGCAATAACCAACTAAACCTCTTAATAAATTCAAATTACAGACTATGTCTGGCAATAACCAACCAAACTTACTAATAAATTCAAATTACAGACTATGTATGACAATAACCAACCAAACTTCTTAATAAATTCAAATTACAGACTATGTCTGGCAATAACTAACCAAACTTCTTAATAAATTCACATTTTGGACTATGTCTGACAATAACTAACCAAACTTCTTAATAAATTCAAATTACAGACTATGTCTGGCAAAAACCATTTATACTTCTTAATAAATACAAATTACAGACTATGTAAGACAAAAGCCATTTATACTTCTTAATAAATTCAAATTACAGACTATGTCTGGCAATAACCAACCAAACTTCTTAATAAATTCAAATTACAGACTATGTCTGGCAAAAACCATTTATACTTCTTAATAAATACAAATTACAGACTATGTATGACAAAAGCCATTTATACTTCTTAATAAATTCAAATTACAGACTATGTCTGGCAATAACCAACCAAACTTCTTAATAAATTCAAATTACAGACTATGTATGACAAAAACCATTTATACTTCTTAATAAATACAAATTACAGACTATGTATGACAAAAGCCATTTATACTTCTTAATAAATTCAAATTACAGACTATGTCTGGCAATAACCAACCAAACTTCTTAATAAATTCAAATTACAGACTATGTCTGGCAAAAACCATTTATACTTCTTAATAAATACAAATTACAGACTATGTATGACAAAAGCCATTTATACTTCTTAATAAATTCAAATTACAGACTATGTCTGGCAATAACCAACCAAACTTCTTAATAAATTCAAATTACAGACTATGTATGACAAAAACCATTTATACTTCAGGTGGAGGCGGAGTTCTTCAGGATCTTTCAGTGTGTCTGTGATGACAAAAGTGTCACCCACTTTCCGGAGCCAGCATTGTGGATGGTATGAAGCTGTCGTCAAAGCATTTTCTTCGAAATGGGTCACATATATTTCTATGAGTAGAGGGCTTATTGGAGATCCCATAGGTAGACCGTGCATCTGATTAAACATTTCCCCTTTCCAGTTAAATTACGTGGTAGAGACACATAGTTTTACTAGTTCTGCGATGCTGTTGATGCTAAGGTTGGTGTTGAGTTCCGGGAGGATAGTTTTGAGACGGGTAGAGAGGATATCGATAGCTGTGTCAGTGGACACATTGGTAAACAAATCTACATCATAACTAACTAATTGACCAGAATATTGTCCTGACTTAATACTGTTACAAAAATGAGCCGAGTCCTTAACAAATGATTTAGCTGATTTACCAAGGGGCGCGAATAGTTTAGTAAGGTATTAGAATAATTTATAATAGTGCACACCAGAAGTCTCACTTAAACTGGGTCCTTGTGAATCTTGATCTGTGCATTAGCATAAGGAGGGCTAGGATGAGAGCTGTTTGTGCAGGACTTCAATTTCTTGTTTCTCTGCTAAATCTTTTAATTTGGTTTTTAATTTTCGGTTAAGTGTAGATGTTGGGTCAATCAGGGTCCTTTGGTAGGACTGGTCTTCACTAATTCTTCTAGGTGATTGATGTCGATCACTACTGTGGTTTTGCCTTTGTCTACAGAAACTACAATAATCGTAGGGTCTTGATTGAGGTCTTTAATGGTTTTTCTGTCTTGTTTCGTGAGGTTGGGCTGTGGGGGTTTCACCTGCTTGATTGTATTCAAAATTTGGTGTCTGATCAGACTGGAAACTATTATTTAATTAGGATCACGATTATACATTTTATTTAATTTATTTAATACTTGAATAAAATATTACACTGATCTATTTGACACTTTTGTTCCCATTTAAGGTATATATTATCTCCCTTGACAGCTTTAATTCATGCACTTAGTCAGGAAAAGCTACAAGCAGAAGGTTGGACAGAACAGCTACGATAGTAGCACATACGTGTAGCGTTTGAGAAACATTTGAAGTATTTACAGTCCAGACCAGCAGCCTAACCTCATTTTTGCACCGCTCTCTGCCAATGTTCAGATATAGTGGAATATTATTACTATACTGCAGCAAGGTTAATTTGTTGAAAACAAAATTAAATGATAAATGTGGAATCTTCAGAAAGTGACAATTAAAGTTCGGTGTCTCGGACTAATATAATGTATTAACAACAACACGAAGGTGTTCCCAACGCAGACTACAAGAAACGAACTTGTACCAAAGCCACGCTTTCGACACTTCCAAGCATGTCGTCATACAGTCAACAACGTGGCATGAGGTTGTAACCATCTTTCCCTCTATGTAAATCACTGTAATAAAGTTATTTAAAATACACAACGTGAAGTCCTACATTGCAGTCGGTCTTGTGTAAGCCTTAGTGCACAGATAAAAGTATTTGCATAATTTAGAAAGGGCATGACATTAATTGCCATGGAAAAACCGAGTTTCAAAAGACACATAGATGAATTAAAACACAAATTAGTTTCAAACAGTATATAATCCTAACAATTAACAAAGATGCCCACTGAAATTACAAAACTTATTTATTGGCTTGGCCAAGTTGAATTTTAGTTACAAGTTTCAAACTAATAGTATGAAATTCAAAATCATTATCATCACC
>NW_008709455.1:9516-11235 GCF_000327385.1 Lottia gigantea
TTGTATCAATATTAATCAGTACAGATTCACTCGTCCCAATACCATCAATATTCCTAAATATCAAGCTGTCACCTCCTTTCTTCTCCATTACTACGGTTTCAAGTTTATGTGGTTTTTACCATTTACCAAAACAACCCTCAACTCTCTTCTTTCATCCTTTCTTATCGGCCTTGCCTGTTTTGTATTTTACGACAGTATATCTTCCCAGTATATCTTATACACATTATTGGCAGAGTGGCCATCGACAGTTGAATTGTGACGTCACAGTCAGCAAACTTACATTTACCATTTCCTATAAATAACTTGTAATATTTTACCATGAATTGGGAAGAGAAACTTTATGTCTTATGCAAATAAATACACAGTACTTATTACACTCCATACATAACTAAACGCTGTCATTCGCTCTTTGGTAAGGTCTTCAAAGAAGGTTGGTTCATTTCTTTTCTCATGTCATTATTTTCTGGTCATCTGATCATTAACTCATATCAAATTCCATTACTTTGTTTTATATAGATTCACCTTCTGGAATCATTCATTATTCAAAGACAATGGCATGGTCTATATGGTTTGGTGTTCTTTTTTTTTCAGTCAAGCAAATCACTCGTAACTGGTTTTTATATATTTTAAGTATTCTTCGATCATGTCATATATTTGATTTATTAAACATTTGCATAAGATTTAGACATTATCGGATCCATTTAATGATTGACAAGTTTCTCGTGCATTAACATTCGTCGAGTGTTGGGCGATGCACAAGAAGGTACAAATCCTGTTAAACCGTGTCATCTTATGGCTATTAAACCAGTGTAAGACTTGTCAAGATTATACACTGCAAGTGATTGGGTTTCAAATAGTTCCATAACCATTGTTCCCCTTCCAAAGGTGCGATTAGTCTCAAATTCAGAAGTAGTCTGGCACATTTTGATAAGTCATAAAGACTCGAACAGTCATATTGATCGATTAATATTTTAATAAAAAAATTGACATTGCGGAATGCTTATTCAGATTTCATGATCCTGAAGAAATATTAGTCAATATTTCTTACACTTTATTTATCTGACTAATACTTATTTTTTTTTTACCTTGTTGAAATTCAACTCCAAAAAAATCAAAAAGCTATTTTTGCAAAACAATCAGTTAAAAAAAGAAAATTATATATATGTACAATATATCATATCTTATGTAACTAACATACATTACAATTTTAAAAGAAAATTTACATATTTAAAGACTTGAAAATTTAGGCATTATTATTATTATTAATTTTGATAAAGTCACAACAAAAACTTTGACGTGGGCGTGGCACATCCGGGTGAAATTTTGTTTTTCTTAATAGAATTTATAATGTTTTCAAAAAATGACGTTGCATACGGTTACAGCATTGCTTTAGTCAGCTCATGTGAAAGGCTCGTTGATTTCGACTTTGTAGTTCAAAAAAAGGAACAAGGTTAAGAAATTTAAATTTTTCTGTTTTTGACTGTCCTTTGTAGGATCAAAGGTCATTGACTCAGGCTATTCAAATATTTTCCGGTCTTATTGCTGTGTACATTTTTAAAGTCTATATGTTTCAAAGACTTGTATCTCATTACTTTGACTTTGAATGACCTTGACCTACGGAGCCTCCCTCCCCCTGACCTCTTTGGAAGTTCCATTTATTAAATTTGCACGTTTGTTTTTTTTTTCGGATTTAAACATTTATTTTAAAGGGAAATAACT
>NW_008709455.1:14432-17804 GCF_000327385.1 Lottia gigantea
GCCAACGCATGCTCCTTTATAAATTTACAGTTGGGGTCAACACGACTGTTCTACAGAAACCAGCTCATTTACCAACAAGCTGTCAACAGTTTTTCCAAAGACACATGAATCAGATACGCCAGTCCTTGAAAGAGAAAGACATAGTGGCAGCAGTGGATGTCAGATATGATACCCCAGGTAAGTTGACAAAGTAACAATTCTACAATTCAAACTAATATTTTCTGCAACAAGTGATCCAGTACGCTACACATCATAACTTTCACACTCTTTTCAGGATTTTCTGCAAGTAAAGCAACAGTCGTTTTTTGGACACAGCATCAAGAAAGATCTTTCATTTTGATGCTGGTGATTCACGAGAAGTAGACAGACACAGTCCAAGTTTGGAGAAAGATCTGGTATCAAAAGGTTTACAATTCATCCTTACCACCCAGCTTCAAGTTTCTGAAATAGTTTCTGATGCGAGTACAACAATTATCAATTTGATGGGTAGGTCATATTCAAACTCCATAGTTCCTACGCTTACGCTTATGTTTCATTACTATCCTTGAGTCAAAATGTTTCTGTCGATTTCAGCATCTGAATTCCCACAGTTTATACACAGCTTAGATACGTGGCACAAAGCAAAATCCATAGCTAAACGATTAGCAGAAACATCCAAGAAGGCAGCTAGTAAGGAGCTTATACCATGGATTAGAAAAATCATCAATCTCTTTTGGTACTGCTGTCACGTATCGAAGGGAAGTGTCGACAGACTAACACGTCGCTGGTTTGGTATACTTTACCATGTTACCAATGTGCATTCGTGGGTCACTGACAGGTAATTATGCAGATTTGTCTAGATATGAAGACAAAAGAGGAACCCCTGAAGATGAAAGTATGACCAAAAACATGCACCAAAGGACTTGAAATGCTATCAAAATGATCTAATAGCCAGTCAATGTAAGATTATTAAAAAGATCTGGGAGATACTTCCACTTTTCAGCAAAAATTTCACTATCATTATTAAGTTCAAGTTTAGCTGTTTCTTGTAAAAATGTTTTAAAAGCCCTGATGTATGGAGTAACATTACTTGTTTTTTGATTTAAAGATGAAGAGTTTTGTGAGCAAGATAAGATGATTAATAAAATTAACCTTGAATTCCTCCATAGTATGTATAATGTCTTCTTCATAAATACCTAAATGTTTTTTTGCTGTAGATAGTTGAAGTTTAATATTATTAAAGTTTAGAATTGATTCAACAACAGTCCATATTTTTTGTGAGAATTCACAGTAGATGAAGAGGTGTTCAAAAGTTTCTAAACATGAATTACAAAAATCACACAAGTTTGAATTAACTAATTTCATTTTAAATAATTTTGTATTTGTGAAAACAATTTGGTGAAAGTACTTAAACATGAAGGATCGTTGTTTGGAGTTAATGCATGTTTTATTTATTGTTTTAAAAAGTTGTTTCATATTATTATCTGAAAGCTTTATATTCAAAATATATTCCCATTTTGTTAAACATTTTGGACTTTCAATGTCTGTCTTAAGTATTTTATCATAAATGGTCTTTGTGGTAATTTTTTTCACATTAGAATTATAAAGTGTTTTTAAGTTTGTATCTAAAAATTGAGCTAGAGTTATTTTTCCGTGATTAGAGTTTTGCAAATCTGTTAATTCCTTTTATATTTAGATCAAATTTTTCTATCTTAGTATTATAAACATCACTGATTGTCAATATATTTTTATCTATAAGGTAATCATCAAAAAGGTAATTTCCATTCAAAGTACAATTTACGTTATTCCAAAAAATTTGTTTGTCAAGAGATGTTATGTTATCGATGAACTTTGTATAAATTTCGTACCAGTTTTCATATAGTTTAGCATAGAAGGGAGTTGAGATTTTCAAACGTTTCGGGTAATTGCATATTGGAAGAATCAATTTTTTTTAAGTTTAATAACCATTCATTATGAAACGATATGGAATTAACCAAGTATTTTCTGTGGAGTAAATTATCTTTTTGATCCAGAATAAAGAGGAACATTTTAGTTGTAATTTTAAATTTATCATTTTTAGTCCTCCATTTTCATAATCAAGAGTAACTCGACTCCTTTTTAACTTATCTATACCATTCCATAAGAATTTAAAAAGTATTGATTCAATTTGCTTAACGAAATTATTTGAGTAATATAAAACTGACGTTGGATATAAGATTTTTGGAATTGCAAAAGTTTTAATGATTTGAATTCTACCAATTAAACATAGTTTATGACGTTTCCATACATTAAGTAATTTCTCTATGTCTGGAATAAGTCTTGTTAGGTTTTCTTGCTGCATTAATTCATCATCTAGAGAGAAAACAATACCTAAAATTTTGATTGACTTTTGACAAATATTAATTCCTAAGTGAGCTAATTTTTTGAAATCAGTGTTATTGGTATTTAGGTTCAAAGCTTCTGTTTTTTGGATGTTAATTGTTAATCCAGATACTTGACTGAAAAGTTTCAGTACTTCAAATAAGTGTCTATCTTTTTTTTGATATAACTCTAACGATGTAAGTTTGTATACATGATATTGCATTGTAGTTGTATATGTTTCCATCTTTGATTATTCAGGTGCAGACATAGAGAAAATGAAATAATTGACGACCCATCAAGATCGTGGTTGAACAAATCAAGTACCGCGTATAAAAATCTAAGGTATGCTACAGTAAAATATATCCTTATATATTCATTGATCTCCCTTGAATTTTTATCACTATAAGATATATGAAAAACTTCAAAATATTTACAGATCTATTATCACAGATAAATATTTCCTGGGAAACCTGAAATACTACACACGGTGCAGACAAACATGGTGCATTGAGAATTTCTACTCTCATTCCTTACTGAAATATTGTCCAAAAAGAATAGGATTTAGTTTCGATGGTTATGTGATGAGAAACCAACTAGCCATCATAGACTACAACCATCATACAGGAAGACCAGCGCTTACCAACTCACAGGACGAAGTTTGCGGAATGCCACAGTTCTCGAGGAAAACCAAGCACTGGGTAGCATATGAAAGGCTTGTATGTAAGAGTTATGACTATATACCAGGTAAATATAAATATATTATTGCTTTGTTTCTTTTATAGTTGAGTACATTTTGTATTTCCTCTTATTATTTCATTGAAATTATTTTTAGATCTTATGTCAGAATGCATGTATCATATATACCGTGCCAGAAACGAAGACTACAAAAAGGGTAAAAGGTCCCTAGAATTGGATGACATAGCACCAAATCTGTCGGGAGAGTCAAATCCGGAAACGACGTCAAATTTATTGAAAGAAATGAAACGAAGAAAAAGTGAAGGTAAACAACATTTTTATTCAGAATCGGAAAAC
>NW_008709455.1:18332-28857 GCF_000327385.1 Lottia gigantea
GACGTGGGAGGGTGCTTGATGATTCCGAATCAAAAAATGGAAATAGGTGATCTGGAAGACATGTGCTGCTTCCTTGACTTTGTCACGTAACTGTTCTAATGACATATTATCAACCTTTTCCTGTAATGATAAATTCAGAAGCATTCAGGAAATATTTGTGAATACATGGATTGTTCATGAATATTATGTCAAAATATTATTTACCATTATAATTTTCTTTTTCTCTTCGTCTTCTTTCTCTGCAGGTATACACCTTTCATGAAGCTCTGTATTCCTGCTTGTTTCACCACAGTTTCTGTTGCTTGAGGAAGCATAAGGATGGTACCGTGACGTTGTTGCCCTGTTCTGTGAAGTTTTGGTCTGAAAATTAGGGCACGGAAAGCTTTAGACGTTGTCAAATAGGTTTACAGAAAAACGAACAATGATAGTATTATGATATATTAGAATTAGATACATGGAAATAGAGATAAATAAAAAAATTGAGAATGATATGTTACCTTGTTATCTTGCAATTTATATCTGCATCCCATATTTCGACAGTTGTCGACACATCCACCTTTTTTACTGCAAACACAACTTCCACATTTTCCTCTTCTCAAACAAGGACAGCAGTTTTGTACCTGTTCCGTATCACAAAAGTCAGATTATAAAATTGATAGCAAAATGTTTTGTAGTCTGATAAGCAATGAGTTACGTCCCTTTGTTTGTTTACAATTTTGAGAGAGGACTTCTGATAATCAATAAAAGATTTTTGACGTCATTTTGGTTCCTGTTTGACGTCATGTTCCTTAGTAACGTCAGTTGCAGTTTAAAGTGACATTAAAGATGGCATTCATGGGGAAAAGACGTTTCTTTAACCGAAGGCGTTTTTATGCTAAGAAGAGGTCTTTTAATCGTCGTAGGAGGTATTTCCATAGACGTAGGCGTGCTCCAGTTCGTAGAAGGTCATATCGTAGAAGATCTAGCTTTATGAAGAGAATTTACAAAGGAATTGTTCATTCTGAACATAAATCTTCTCATGAATTCAACCTTGGATCTAAAGGAATCTACACTTCTAATCTGTGTTGGAATTACTGGTTCGATAAAGACTCAGACTTCATCCTATCTTAATTTGTTTGATGAAGTGAAGATCCGGCATGTGACTCTTGTGTACTGGCTGAGGAATAATGGTGCTAACTCTCTTACCTATGAACAGCCTACTATGACTACTACATACGATCCTGATGCTCAAGGTCGTACCATGTCTATTGACAATCAGAATTGCTGTCCTAATACGAGGGGACATATAAATGTTTACAAATTTAAAGTGAATATAAATAATATAAATATTTATATCTGCTTACATTACTTGTAAGGCTTCATTATTCAAGACTTTTCTGTGTTAGGGTCCAGCTGCCATGGAGTTTTTAACGGTTCTTTCCGTCTTCTAGGTTTTATTTTGATTTAATGGTTTGGATATCTACACACTTATCGGAGGCGATCTGTGTTAGGGTCCAGCTGCCATGGAGTTTTTAACGGTAAGGCTTGAAATGTAGGGAATTTCGGTCTTTTTTTTGGGAGTTCATAGATTGGTCGCATTTTTCCCATGAAATGAAATGGAATGTGGAAAAATGCGACCAATCTATGAGCTCATATACTACTCTCCTTAATCATATTAAGTATAGATTCACATCAATTTTTCAAATTATCTGGAATTGGTACTTTGTAGTCATACGATTTGAAAACAACCTCTTTAGGACAGTTTACGAGGTATCTACAACATAAAAGAAATAATGTAAATTTTAGTGAAGTCATTAAATGTAATAAGCCTGAGAAAAAAGTTCATGTTCTCCCATACAATTAGGCTTTATGTTAGGAATGCGATTGATCTGTCATGCAGACGTTGTACCTTTCGAGCAGAGATCAGGTATGCTGCATGTTTACAAAGTTATAAATACCAAAACATTGCATATTTTTTTGAGTTTTCACGACAGAAAAGTTCACCTATCTTGAAGCATTTTTTTTTATTTAAGAAAAAGTTATGACAGAGTATTTCTGTCGTAAGTTATGCTTAGATTTCTTTTTGAAACACAAATGTTGGATTTTTTCTTATGTAAGTCAGACTTAAGAATTTAGTGAGAAGTCCCCCAGGTTCCCACCTCTTTAATAATAGGAATAATAAAACTGTATAGGGATATCAGGGACAGTCATGACAATTCTGGAAAATTGTCAAAATGATCTGGAAAAATGATATTTCATACCGGCCTCTAATTTTATTGATCTTTTTTAGTTAGTAAATAAAAATATCATGATCAAGAATATTTTAAGTTACCTGTTCCGTCTTTATTCTTATTAAATTAGTCATGGAAAATGATAAAATGTGCTCTGTATGATTCCTGGATATCACCTCTTGAAATAAACGAAACATTGTTCTTAATCTTGGCCAATAAGTGTACAAATATATTCGGCCTTGGTGGTTCTTTCCATCCATGATTTTTGTGAAATTGGTCATGGAAAATGATAAAATATTGTCTGGAAAGTCATGCAGATGTCAAGGAAATTTGCTCAGATGATCTGTATGAACTCTGTTGTCAGAAATGTTTGATTCTAGTAAGTATATGATTATAAACATTTGAGGAAACTACCAAACCGTTTAGTTGTTTGGTTGCTTTTCTGTCATCTAATGCTTATTTCCTTTTACATAGGGACAAAAGGAAGGATCCTTACCTGTAATAAAAAAAAAAGCAGGTTGACCCCAATATGCAAGTTCAGGTGTATACAAGAGGTAATTTTTACACGCCCACATGAAATGGGGGGCGTATATTGCCGTCACCATCCCCATCCGTCGGTCCGTCCGTCCACAATTGCTCGTAAACACTCTACAAAACACAATTCGGATTTTGACGAAACTTGGTGTGAGTGTTAGTAATCACCACGGATGAAAATCAGAAGAATCGAAAAATATTTAGTATGAGTTATTGCCATTGTTCTTGAAAACGCGTTCAATTTTTAGCTTGTAAACACTCTAGAAGGAACAATTCTTGACGGAATTTGACGAAACGTGGCATGATTGTTTGTTATCACCCAAGAATACACCCTATTGAAAATCATTTGTATTCATGAGATCTTAGACAAGTTCAAATTTGACGATTTTCCGATGAATAGGTTACGAGTATTCGCCCTTGACTTAGTCAAAACGCATCACAATTGGCTTGTGAACGCGATAGAGACTACAATTTTCATCTGATTTGAATAAAATCTGGTTTGATTATTTGTATTGTTAAGATCTTGGACAAGTTGGAATTTCACGAGTCTGAAATTGACGATTTTTCGATTAACGAATTGAATTATTGCCTTTCAGAATTTCATTTAATTTTGTGATCAAAAGAAGTCAACAATATTTAGATTGTTGGAACCATTTAACACAAATTGATATACATTGTACTAAGAATTTATCAGGGAAGTGGGCGTATCTTGCTAGTCAACCAGTTGTTCACTAACGTGTCAAAAGTTTTTAAAGACCATTTTTCGCACATATCATGTTTTCCAGAGCTGAAAACTTTGCAAATAATTAGAGATCCATTATTGTTTTCAAATCAATTTAAAGCCCACTTTTCTATCCAAGTAATATATATATAGTATTGAATATGCCTCATTATATCTTAACAGATATTATACTGAAAATCACTGATAAGAATGAAGAGAATGAAGACGACGATGAAGAGAATAATGATGAATCTGATGCTGCTGCTGAAATTTGCCAAGATGAAGGTAATTAAAATAGTTTCACATTTCTCAAGTGATCTTCAATGTAAAGCTCAAAGTCTTTAAACCTTTAATGTGATTCATTTCATGCCAAATATTCTGCTTAATGTTACGGTTTTATGTTCAAATAGTTGGATGGTGCGAAAATCAACAGAGCTCTGAAGAAAGTGAGGAAGAGATTAAAGGTATGATGTTATTAAATAAACACTCCTTTACTCTTCTTGCATCATGTTTTTCACTATTTTACTGGTTAAACAAGCAATTCTACTCTGCAACAAAAAAATTTTTTTAATAGTGTACGGCTATCAAGAAAGAGGCATTTATCAGATTCTGAAAATGAAATGACATCATCAACTGGTAAGTTTCTGTGATGTTAGATTAATAAATGGTACCTGCAGTTTCTAAATCATTGAACAAATTGATAATCCCCAAAGTTCTATTATTTTATGATACCTGGAATATTTGACTGGAAAAAAATGAATTAGTAAAATACATTGTTTTCGTTAAAGACTTTCGTTTAAGTTACAAACTTTAATCATGAAAGGGGTAAAGGAGTCATTGCATTTTATTAGAATAAATCAGTACCTAATCATCAACCTATTGCTACAAATGATGTACCAAATCACACACCTATTGCTACAAGTGATGTACCAAATCACCCACCTATTGCTACAAGTGATGTTGTTCAGGTGGAAGTGAAAATATAACTTCCCTTGTTTTCCAATCACAGAAAGAATAGAGAGTTGTTCGAAATCGACAAGAATTGAATTATGATTTATATCAATTCCCATGACATGTTTATCCTATTTGCAAACTTTCACCATTCGAAACAAATTTTTGATAATTACGATCCTTGTTTGAATCCCCCCTTTGAAATAAATAGAACTGAATCTATGTCAATTTCAAAAGTATTGTTCATGGGATGTTTCTCTGTTACTTTCACTCTGTTTTGGATTTTAAATAAAACTGAATTTGGATTTTATCAATAAAAAGTGAATCTTCAATTTGCAGCCAATATGGGGTGACAGTCCTCTTTTCTTCATTTGTTTAATATCTGTTGAGTGACAATTGTGTTTGGTGATTGATAAAGACCATTTAAGTTTTAGTAAATATTAAATGAAAATTACATTGTACTTTTGAGTTAAAAGAACCAATAGGCCTATCAGAATTATTATTGATGAAATACATTAAAGGTTGGTATTATGGTTATGTCAGGAATATGAACATGTAGACTTACAGTTATTGCAGATATTTTTATTTATTTGCACTCCACATTTATTACATTCCCGAAATAAATGACCGCAAACAGATTTACAGTGGTCTGTTCTACTAGTACAATGCAATTAGAACTTTTTCCCGAGGAAGATGTCACCAATAATCGCAAACATATTTCCCTTTCAAGTTGGTTGACCCTCAAATTTTTGTGAAACAATTGCAATAATCTAAAGGGTACATTTCCTTTAAGTTATATTCAACTGATGTCCAGTTGACCTCTGAACTTTACGACATTTCAACAATCTCCTTCTACTTTCTTCTACGAATTCAACATTAGGTTCAGATGGGTTGAAGGTAATGCACCCATAAGCGTCCTTTGATGTCAGTTTGGTTTGAGTTTCTTTAACTAAACATTCGATCCTTTTCTTCGTATATTTTCCTCGATTAAAATTATCATTTTGGTTTATTACTTGGTTGAAAATACTGCTATAGCCCGTTCCAACCACTTGACTATCCAGTTCATCCTTGAGAACACCGTATTTGTCGATAATACGTTTTGCTATAACACGAAATTGTGATGTTGTGATTCTTTCTGAATTTTATCTCAAGTCTCCAATTATTGTTTTCACCAGTAATCGCCTTTGTTCTGAGGTTATTTGTTTACCTCTTTCTAGAGATTTTAACAGCAGGAAGTTTTGAAAAAGACTTCTCAAGATTAACATGTTCGGCCCAATCCGCTTTGTTTGCATGAATAACTGGTGATACTGGTTGAGACGATAGAAAAAGGCTACTGGTACTATCTTCAGAGGTTGAAAGGTCTGCTTCCAAATAGAATTCTTTAAGATTAAATAACAAATTATATTAAAACGTTGCCACTTCTGGGGGTGGAATCAACAGATATTGAAAAAAAAAAAAAAAACAAAAGCAACACGAATTGAAGGGATTGTAAAGAGGATTTCTAGCCTTTTTGTGTATCGGTCCTACTCTGTGCCACGTGTGGCTGTAGTTGTTATTTTTGTTTTTGATTGTTTTGAAATTATATGTTTTACAATCATATTTATTAGAAATTTCTTTTTACAGATTTACAGTACATTTTATTAAGACATTCCACTTCCACTCTTCGTAAATAGAATCAATGCCAAGTTGTGTACGTTGCTGTTTTTTTTAAGGTGTTATTCCATGGACCAAAGATGAAATAAATGAAGTGAATTCCATCTTCAAGGAAAATATTGAACACCAGTAGTGTCTGCGTGCCAATCAAAAAAGTAAGGAGGCGGATGGATCTTTGTTCCCAAGGAAGTGGGAAACAACAATTATGGAATTCCTTACGTCTAAGGTAGAGAATCGAGAGGAAGAGTTAAAATTTAAAGATGAATTGATTGTAGCATTGACAGAAAAACAACACGAGAATGAGCAGTACCTAAGGGGAAAAGTAGTCAGAACCAATGAATCGCAGATGTGGAGGGGGAATCTATACTGATGAGCTTGTAGTACAAGTTGGTAAAATAATTGGTGTTGATATTAAGGAAAATGATATTAATAGAAGTCTTCATCTATTAAAGGACATAGTTTGACATAATGTAATTTCATTCAGACCTTTCCAAGCATTTACTATACATGTGTCAGTTGTGTCCTGGCTTTTCAGAATTCTAACGATATTACCCGCCACAGTTTTGAGATGGTTTGAAAGAAGTACAATGTCTTCATTTGTTGCATGTGTATTATAAATATTTCCTGTTACAATTCACACAGTTTGTGAACAGTCTCGTTTTTTTTTTAATAACTTTTATTTTTAATATAGCTGCCTAAAAGGATATGATGCCCAAAAACAAACTCCTCAATATGCCCCCTAATACTTGTACACAACAAAAAATTTCTGTAAATCAGTTTATAAAAGATAAATTATGAGCAGCGTTGTTTTCATGCATATTTTCAGGCAACCTTCGAAATTTCTCGGAGAGATTGTGATTAATTTAAGGTGTACTTAAATCACTGTACCTTAATAACGCTGTGCCTAAATGACCCAGTGCCTAAAAAGGATGTGCTAAAAGTATTGTGATTAAATGACAGTGAACCGATATATCACATAGTTTGTTAGCATATCTGTTATAAATTCATTTTTAAGATGCCATCTCTTATTAAATATCTGATGTATATTAGTAGGGATACAGGCTGAATTAGATCAGTTGACTTATATTACACAGCATGAAACTCTTGAGTAAAACGTGTTCCAGGTTCTGGTATAATACTTGTATTGTATTAATGATAGAGAGCACTATTTTAACAGTGGTATATCAAACAGTGAAAATATTTATATGCCTATATATTACAAGGAGTCGGATAATTGTTAACATTATGAGCAAATGTGATTTTTTTTACGGTTTTTTTTTTGTTTTGTTAGTATAAATTTCATTAGAATACAATGGAAAATGAAAAACATCAGAGAACAAATTGTAATCCAAGATATTTTTTTTAATTCAGCAATTTTACATTGAACGTAGTTACAGATAGTGGAATAAATTAGTTCAAACTTGTACATATATGAAATGCTCTTCAGAAGGAAACGCCTTTCTGATACTGGTGACAACACAATTCAGTCTGAAGAATTTATGGTTTTAATAAACTTGCAATGGAACACATATGTAAAAAAAAGTAGCCAAATCTATACTAAATGAAAGGGCTTTTAACGGAGAACGAACCCTGCCAAGCCCAGAATATAAATTAAAGTTAGAGTTTTTAAAAAAGCAATTGAGTTATGAAATATACATACCATAAGATGATGAAAATAAAAATTAACAATAGTTTAGTGTGTTGAGATCCATGTACAATGAAATCCTGAACTGTTTTATTTGAAATATATCAGCTTGGAATGGTATAAGAGTAGGTCTACAGGTATTGATGAAATTGAGATGGGTTTAATGGAAGATTTATCTGATGTAAAGAAATACCTCCTACGCTCTCAAAAATTATTTGAAATCAGAGGAAAAGTGAGTAGAAATTCACATCATAGTTACACAAGACAATAAGTGGTGATCTTGGATATATATCTGATAAGGTGCAAGCACACCTTGAAAAACCAAGTATTGTACTATTCAACCAATTGCACATAAGATTTGACTGTTTTTTACAATATAATCCATATTTTATGTCATTGCAGTTGGGCAAAGCTGTTTCAGTCCTTATTCCTGAAGACAGTCAATTGGCAGTCGAGTTTTTAGCAGACGACATTATCAGAAGAGCTTGCCAGATACCAGCAACAAGCCCTTATCTTTTTGCAAAGGGAAAAAGTATGTTCATTTTTTAAAACAATAAATGTTTGAATTATTTGAAATAACAATGAAATTTTAGATGACCCATCAAAATAAAAAGATTTGGTTGCTACATTTCATCCAATGTATTAAAGCTGTAACGCGACAAATTGTCATAATCTCTTCTGGGAGCGCTTACAATCACTGGCTTCTTTCCAAGATCTGTCTATTGTCATATTTGATATTTAAATAGATTTTCTAAACTTTTTAAGTGTATCGGGGAAACTGATAGCATCAATTTGCACCATTCCAATTTTCATTCCAACGTCTGTGTTTCTTGCATTTCCACTAAAACTAACGCGTTTTATGACGTTACCAGTGGGGAGCTACCGGTAGCTACTATTGATATCTATGCAATTCCTTTCTAGTAACACCATAAAACGTGTTAGTGAAGAACGAAAATTACTGTAATCCAAACATCTCTCAATCACAGAGACTTGATATTTTACTATGAGAATGAGAACGATTGGCCACAGTGGTTTTAATTTTTCTATTTTTTTTCTGAAAATTAAAAAAAAATATTACAAACAATAAAAAAAAAATAAAACAAAATAGAAAAAATTAATTACAAAAATAATAATAATAAATGAATAGACAAAAAACAAAAAACATGAAACACTTTTGAAAACTTAAGTTATTTCCTAATGAGAACCATACACATGCTCCACATATTACATATATCCAAAGCAATACTTAAAATTAATTATAATCGAACATTTGTAATAAATACCTGCCATACCTGTATAATATTTACTTTCTGGAAGTGATAATATTTTTTCATGTAGGATATAAAAACTATAAAAAATTGTACAAACATATTTATAGTAAAATAATGCCCAATAATCAATCAAACAGTATTTTTAATCAAATCAAATGGTTTTAATGTGTTATTTTCACATAAGATTCACATGCATTAGTTTGTAGCAATTTGGAAATGATCTCATCAGTGGCAATAATTTTTTCTATTGTGTTTTGAAATTTAATTTGCAAAAGAGCTGTGGTAGGTACTGCTTCTGTTCCATCATGGACCGTAATAGTTCTAGTTTTCTTGTGTGTATTGTGGATAAATATGTTGATAACTTCTGTCATTTGGATAACTTTTCCCGTTACATTGTACTGCAATATAAAACAAATTAATGTAAGAGTATGCAAATAATTCCATAATTCAATAATTTTAGACATGCAATGATGAAATGATATTTGATCTCTTAGATTCATGGATTAGTTTGGACTAAAATGAAAGGTGTAGAGGTAAATAAGTATGTAAAAACTCTGCAACTGTGGTGCAAGAAATGGAATTGTGTCAGAATGTTTCAGAGTTCAGTACACAGGTTTTATTTTCCAAGTTGAAAACTAGAGGATTTTTTATTTCAGGTTGTTAATCATTGACAGGGAAAAATTAGGTAGAGCAATGGAAGTGATAACAATAGCGTGTCAGGCAAGGTAATATAATATTTCCACAATGCTTTTTAACATGTTTTTGTTTACAACTGGTTGTGTTTGTGTATATTGAAAATTATTGCTGCTGAGTACACAAATACTTGTGCAATGAGATGTTCTTGATTTTTTTTTACGTGTGCTTGTTCATTTTTACACGTAACCTTCTACTTATACCTATTTAATTTCTATGGTTACAGACACACTACCTTTGAGACGTCAACGTAAAACAGATTCTGTTCCATCAGTTTTCGAGTGGTCTAAAGAATGTACAGATGAATCAAGACTAAATCGACGATTATCCAGGGAAGACAATGTCAACAACAACAACACAAGTGAAGAGGTAATAGTTTTAGACGATGAGTTTACTATTAAGGAGATAACAGAAGTTTCAACAGATGATAATGAATTTACCGAGTCAAAGGAAGAACCAGTAATAGAGCCTGTTTTTGTTTCAGCTTCAACTCAATGTAATCAACCTTTATTTCACATTGAAAAATTTATTCTGGATGATGCTGCTGTTTTATTTTATACTGGTCTTTCAAATTATACTGATTTTATATTTACACTTAATAGTTTAGGTGAGGGTGCTTATCATCTAAGCTATTTTTATAACAAAGTTGAATTTTTAAGCATAGATAATCTATTTTTCTTGACACTTATCAAGCTTAGGCAATACAAGACTCATTTTGAACTGAGTCGTCTTTTTGATATATCTGAGACATCTGTTACAAATATATTTATAACATGGATTAATTTTATGTCTAGGCAGTGGCGAGAGGTAGAGCTTTGGGTAGAGAGAGATTTAGTAAGGTATTTTT
>NW_008709455.1:35299-36147 GCF_000327385.1 Lottia gigantea
GGGGAAATAAAGATATATATATATAGTACTTTGTTATCTTTCAACCACCCTAACCTGTTATCTAGCTAGTGCCTTCTGTTATATAGTAACTTGTTACCTNTCAACCATCCTAACCTGTTATCTAGCTAGTATCTTCTGTTATATAGTAACCTGTTACCTTTCAATCATCTTCACCTGTTATCTAGCTAGTGCCTTCTGTTGGATAGTAACTTGTTACCTTTCAACCACCCTAACCTGTTATCTAGCTATTGTCTTCTGTTATATAGTAACTTGTTACCTTCCAATCGCCCTAACCTGTCATCTAGCTAGTGCCTTCTGTTATATAGTAACCTGTTATTTAGCTGGCACCTTCTGTTCTATAGTAACTTGTTACCTTTCAACCACTCTAACCTGTTATCTAGCTAGCGCCTTCTGTTATATAGTAACTTGTTACCTTTCAATCATCTTCACCTGTTATCTAGCTAGTGCCTTCTGTTATATAGTAACCTGTTATTTAGCTGGCACCTTCTGTTATATAGTAACCTGTTATCTACCCAGTGTCTTCTGTTATATAGTAACTTGTTACCTTTCAACCACTCTAACCTGTTATCTAGCTAGTGCCTTCTGTTATATAGTAACTTGTTATCTTTCAACCACCCTAACCTGTTATCTAGCTAGTGTCTTCTGTTATATAGTAACTTGTTACCTTTCAACCACCCTAACCTGTTATCTAGCTAGTGTCCTCTGTTATATAGTAACTTGTTATCTTTCAACCACCCTAACCTGTTATCTAGCTAGTGTCTTCTGTTATATAGTAACTTGTTACCTTTCAACCACCCTAACCTGTTATCTAGCTAGTGCCTTCTGTT
>NW_008709456.1:0-1513 GCF_000327385.1 Lottia gigantea
TTGTTCTGAATAGCGGGTAAAATGTTCTGAATAGCTGGTAAATTGTTCTGAATAGTTGGTAAATTGTTCTGAATTGGTGAATTATCCTGAATAGCTGGTAAATTGTTCTGAATAGCCGGTAAATTCTGCTAGGTAACTGGTAAATTGTTCTGAATAGCCGGTAAATTGTTCTGAATAGCAGGTAAATTGTCCTGAATAGCTGGTAAATTGTTCTGAATAGCTGGTAAATTGTGCTAGGTAGCTGGTAAATAAAATGTTCTGAATAGCTGGTAAATTGTCCTGAATAGCTGGTAAATTGTCATGAATAGCTGATAAATTGTTATGAATAGCTGGTAAATTGTTATGAATAGCTGATAAATTGTTATGAATAGCTGGTATAATGTTATGAATAGCTGGTATAATGTTATGAATAGCTGGTAAATTGTTCTGAATAGCTGGCAAATTATTCTGAATAGCTGGCAAATTGTTCTGAATAGTTGGTAAATTGTTCTGAATTGGTGAATTATCCTGAATAGCTGGTAAATTGTTATGAATAGCTGGTATATTGTTATGAATAGCTGATAAATTGTTATGAATAGATGGTATATTGTTATGATTAGCTGATAAATTGTTACGAATAGCTGGTAAATTGTTCTGAATATTTGATAAATTGTCCTGAATAGCTGGTAAATTGTTCTGAATAGCTGATAAATTGTTATGAATAGCTGGTAAATTGTTATGAATAGCTGGTATATTGTTATGAATAGCAGATAAATTGTTATGAATAGCTGGTAAATTGTTATGAATAGCTGGCAAATTGTTTTGAATAGCTTGCAAATTGTTATGAATAGCTGGTAAATTGTTCTAGATAGCTGGTAAATTGCGCTAGGTAGATGTTAAATTGTTCTGAATAACTAGTAAATTGTTTTGAATAGCTGGCAAAGCAAATTTAGACAACTGAATTAGAATAATATCTTCTTGAGTTTATCTAATTTCAGTATTTGGGAGTAAAGGTCTTTGAAATGCAATAGAAAACAAAATATTTCTGACCAGATAGATAATTCTTTTATTGCTCACTGTATTATATCATCATCATCATCATCAACTCAGGTCGGTACAAAATAGCTTTGCTTGTTTTCAGTTATGTGGTGGTGGGTCTGTCACAGACTTATCAAGGGCATTAAGGAAAGAGGGATCTAAATTAGAGGAAAAAATCATAGCATATATTCTTCAAGAAACATTAGTGGTAAGTATTTATGTTTATAGTTTAATGCTTGAAAGCTGAACTATTTTTGTAGGCTATATAAACAGCTTTTTGGATAGGGTCAGCTATCTGTATCACTTTTCAGAAATGAAGTCTGATGCAAGAGCCTAAGTATCTAGACTATTTTAAAGATTTACACCCCTTGTCCTTGCCAGGCTATATGAATATGTCCTTGAAGGGGTTATCAAACTGTGTAAACATCAATACTCCCCTCTAACTGTAAGATGGAACACTGTTTTTTTGTGGCAGTGAAATATCCCTGTTAATAGC
>NW_008709457.1:0-2804 GCF_000327385.1 Lottia gigantea
ATCACTATAAAATCAACAAACCTTGCCTAGACTACTAGTTGAACTACCTGGTCTACTGATAGACCTAGAATTAGAGTCACTATAAAATCAACAAACCTTGCCTAGACTACTAGTTGAACTACCTGGTCTACTGATAGACCTAGAATTAGGATCACTATAAAATCAACAAACCTTGCCTAGACTACTAGTTGAACTACCTGGTCTACTGATAGACCTAGAATTAGGATCACTATAAAATCAACAAACCTTGCCAAGACTACTAGTTGAACTACCTGGTCTACTGATAGACCTAGAATTAGGATCACTATAAAATCAACAAACCTTGCCTAGACTACTAGTTGAACTACCTGGTCTACTGATAGACCTAGAATTAGGGTCACTATAAAATCAACAAACCTTGCCTAGACTACTAGTTGAACTACCTGGTCTACTGATAGACCTAGAATTAGAGTCACTATAAAATCAACAAACCTTGCCTAGACTACTAGTTGAACTACCTGGTCTACTGATAGACCTAGAATTAGAGTCACTATAAAATCAACAAACCTTGCCTAGACTACTAGTTGAACTACCTGGTCTACTGATAGACCTAGAATTAGGATCACTATAAAATCAACAAACCTTGCCTAGACTACTAGTTGAACTACCTGGTCTACTGATAGACCTAGAATTAGGATCACTATAAAATCAACAAACCTTGCCAAGACTACTAGTTGAACTACCTGGTCTACTGATAGACCTAGAATTAGGATCACTATAAAATCAACAAACCTTGCCTAGACTACTAGTTGAACTACCTGGTCTACTGATAGACCTAGAATTAGGGTCACTATAAAATCAACAAACCTTGCCTAGACTACTAGTTGAACTACCTGGTCTACTGATAGACCTAGAATTAGAGTCACTATAAAATCAACAAACCTTGCCTAGACTACTAGTTGAACTACCTGGTCTACTGATAGACCTAGAATTAGAGTCACTATAAAATCAACAAACCTTGCCTAGACTACTAGTTGAACTACCTGGTCTACTGATAGACCTAGAATTAGGATCACTATAAAATCAACAAACCTTGCCTAGACTACTAGTTGAACTACCTGGTCTACTGATAGACCTAGAATTAGGATCACTATAAAATCAACAAACCTTGCCAAGACTACTAGTTGAACTACCTGGTCTACTGATAGACCTAGAATTAGGATCACTATAAAATCAACAAACCTTGCCTAGACTACAAGTTGAACTACCTGGTCTACTGATAGACCTAGAATTAGGATCACTATAAAATCAACAAACCTTGCCTAGACTACTAGTTGAACTACCTGGTCTACTGATAGACCTAGAATTAGGATCACTATAAAATCAACAAACCTTGCCTAGACTACTAGTTGAACTACCTGGTCTACTGATAGACCTAGAATTAGGATCACTATAAAATCAACAAACCTTGCCTAGACTACAAGTTGAACTACCTGGTCTACTGATAGACCTAGAATTAGGATCACTATAAAATCAACAAACCTTGCCTAGACTACTAGTTGAACTACCTGGTCTACTGATAGACCTAGAATTAGAGTCACTATAAAATCAACAAACCTTGCCTAGACTACTAGTTGAACTACCTGGTCTACTGATAGACCTAGAATTAGGATCACTATAAAATCAACAAACCTTGCCTAGACTACTAGTTGAACTACCTGGTCTACTGATAGACCTAGAATTAGGATCACTATAAAATCAACAAACCTTGCCTAGACTACTAGTTGAACTACCTGGTCTACTGATAGACCTAGAATTAGAATCACTATAAAATCAACAAACCTTGCCTAGACTACTAGTTGAACTACCTGGTCTACTGATAGACCTAGAATTAGAGTCACTATAAAATCAACAAACCTTGCCTAGACTACTAGTTGAACTACCTGGTCTACTGATAGACCTAGAATTAGGATCACTATAAAATCAACAAACCTTGCCTAGACTACTAGTTGAACTACCTGGTCTACTGATAGACCTAGAATTAGGATCACTATAAAATCAACAAACCTTGCCTAGACTACTAGTTGAACTACCTGGTCTACTGATAGACCTAGAATTAGAATCACTATAAAATCAACAAACCTTGCCTAGACTACTAGTTGAACTACCTGGTCTACTGATAGACCTAGAATTAGGATCACTATAAAATCAACAAACCTTGCCTAGACTACTAGTTGAACTACTTGGTCTACTGATAGACCTAGAATTAGGATCACTATAAAATCTATCTCTGTGATGATGATGTTGTTCTTCGCTGTCAGAACCTGTAAAAAAAGTTAAATTTTTATAAAAACCTTATAAAGAGATAACAAAACTTCTTCATCAAAACAGTAGAAAGTGTCTGCAAGGTGTCTACAATCAAACATCTCCCAGCCATGCCTTTTTGAAATTTTTGCCAGTGCACATCAGATGGGGTGCATGGTTGATGAATTCTGCACTTTCAGGATTCATAAAATCAACAGGAATTTCATAGAAACAATTTGGAACAGGGTTCAGAATGTGTTCCACATGTGCCGAAAAATAAACAGTTGTAAACAGGATTCAAAATGGCAGTGAAAAGAATAGAAGGAAAAATTTTTTAAATACTGCTCGATAGAAGCCGAAAATGGAGCAGACGGAAGTTGTTCAAAACTGATCATTTGAGTGCCACATAGGTAAAACTTGTTTAGTAAAAGATGGTCTAGATCAAGAAAGATCTAGTACTGACATCGAACGTCCAAGTCAATCTTTGATGTGTTTAGAAAGTAGTAAACCTACCTTCCTCA
>NW_008709458.1:0-1125 GCF_000327385.1 Lottia gigantea
AGTTTGTAATAGCTTGACATTGAGAAGATGAAGTTTGTAATAGCTTGACATTGTGAAGATGAAGTTTGTAATAACTTGACATTGTGTAGACGAAGTTTGTAATAGCTTGACATTGTGAAGATGAAGTTTGTAATAACTTGACATTGTGAAGATGAAGTTTGTAATAACTTGACATTGTGTAGACGAAGTTTGTAATAGCTTGACATTGAGAAGATGAAGTTTGTAATAGCTTGACATTGTGGAGATGAAGTTTGTAATAACTTGTCATTGTGAAGATGAAGTTTGTAATAACATGACATTGTGTAGACGAAGTTTGTAATAGCTTGACATTGAGAAGATGAAGTTTGTAATAGCTTGACATTGTGGAGATGAAGTTTGTAATAGCTTGACATTGTGTAGATGAAGTTTGTAATAGCTTGACATTGTGAAGATGAAGTTTGTAATAGCTTGACATTGTAAAGATGAAGTTAGTAATAGCTTGACATTGTGAAGATGAAGTTTGTAATAGTTTGACATTGTGAAGATGTTGTTAGTAATATCTTGACATTGTGAGGATGAAGTTTGTAATAGCTTGACATAGTGAAGATGTAGTTTGTAATAGCTTAACATTGTGAAGATGAAGTTTGTAATAGTTTGACATTATGAAGATGAAGTTTTTAATAGTTTGACATTGTGAAGATGAAATTTGTAATAGATTGACATTGTGAAGATGAAGTTTGTAATAGCTTGACATTGTGAAGATGTAGTTTGTAATAGCTTGACATTGTGAAGATGTAGTTTGCAATAGCTTGACATTGTGAAGATAAAATTTGTAATAGCTTGACATTGTGAAGACAAAGTTTGTAATAGCTTGACATTGTGAAGATGTAGTTTGCAATAGCTTGACATTGTGAAGATAAAGTTTGTAATAGCTTGACATTGTGAAGATGAAGTTTGTAATAGCTTGACATTGTGAAGATGAGGTTGGTAATAGTTTGACATTGTGAAGATGAAGTTAGTAATAGCTTGACATTGTGTAGATGAAGTTTGTAATAGCTTGACATTGTGAAGATGAAGTTTGTAATAGTTTGACATTGTGGAGATGTATAAGATGAAGTTTGTAATAGATTGACATTGTGAAGATCA
>NW_008709458.1:34509-36182 GCF_000327385.1 Lottia gigantea
ATATAACAAAGGACTAACATACTGTTTTCAGCTTGTGAGGTCGTGTGCAAAACGAACCAATACATTTAAATATATCTCTAGAACACTATGCAATTACAGAACAATCTTTTGTACAAGTAATAATCATGATATTAGACCAAATAATTACCGAGTTTTAATGGTTTCTAGCATGAACAAGACCGAAAATAGCAATTTATATTCACGTAATGACAAAAATAATAAACTCTATATTTTACATGGGTCAGAATTAGATCCAATACACCAAGGTGACATGGTCCTGTCTAACATTCAACACATGGAGACAAACATAGACTCTTTATTTTACATGGGTCAGAATTAGGTCCAATACACCAAGGTGACATGGTCCTGTCTAACATTCAACACATGGTGACAAACATAGACTCTTTATTTTACATCAGTCAGAAGTAGGTTCAATACACCAAGGTGACATGGTCCTGTCTAACATTCAACACATGGTGACAAACATAGACTCTTTATTTTACACCAGTCAGAAGTAGGTCCAATACACCAAGGTGACATGATCCTGTCTAACATTCAACACATGGAGACAAACATAGACTGTTTATTTTACATGGGTCAGAATTAGGTCCAATACACCAAGGTGACATGGTCCTGTCTAACATTCATCACATGGGGACAAACATAGACTCTTTATTTTACATGGGTCAGAATTAGGTCCAATACACCAAGGTGACATGGTCCTGTCTAACATTCATCACATGGGGACAAACATAGACTCTTTATTTTACATGGGTCAGAATTAGGTCCAATACACCAAGGTGACATGGTCCTGTCTAACATTCATCACATGGGGACAAACATAGACTCTTTATTTTACATGGGTCAGAATTAGGTCCAATACACCAAGGTGACATGGTCCTGTCTAACATTCAACACATGGGAACAAACATAGACTCTTTATTTTACATGGGCTAGAATTAGATCCAATACACCAAGGTGACATGGTCCTGTCTAACATTCAACACATGGAGACAAACATAGACTCTTTATTTTACATGGGTCAGAATTAGGTCCAATACACCAAGGTGACATGGTCCTGTCTAACATTCAGTCCATGGGAACAAACATAGACTCTTTATTTTACATGGGCTAGAATTAGATCCAATACACCAAGGTGACATGGTCCTGTCTAACATTCAACACATGGAGACAAACATAGACTCTTTATTTTACATGGGTCAGAATTAGATCCAATACACCAAGGTGACCATGGTCCTGTGTAACATTCAGTCCACAGGGACAAACATAGACTCTATATTTACATGGGTCAGAATTAGACAGAATACACCAAGGTGACATGGTCCTGTCTAACGTTCAACCCATGGTGACAAACATAGACTCTTTATTTTACATGGGTCAGAATTAGGTCCAATACACCAAGGTGACATGGTCCTGTCTAACATTCAACACATGGAGACAAACATAGACTCTTTATTTTACATGGGTCAGAATTAGGTCCAATACACCAAGGTGACATGGTCCTGTCTAACATTCAGTCCATGGGAACAAACATAGACTCTTTATTTTACATGGGTCAGAATTAGGTCCAATACACCAAGGTGACCATGGTCCTGTGTAACATTCAGTCCACAGGGACAAACATAGACTCTATATTTACATGGGTCAGAATT
>NW_008709459.1:0-1373 GCF_000327385.1 Lottia gigantea
TTACAATAAGGCACTATGTTAGTTATTTATGTTGACAATATAACCTTCATATAAACAGAATAAGTGCCAGCCTACATTCAAATAAAAGGGGAAAATTCCAAGGCCCTTGGATAATACCAAATTTATAGAATCATATGAGACATATGACATAAGGTAATGAATATTAGTTGGATATATTAGTCAATTTTAAATTGCTTGTATGTGCGATATATATGTTATTTTCTTTTATTCCTTCGAATTGTCTTTCAGGGAGTAGCGCCCGTGCCTTGCCGAGCTATACCGCTGTATGATAATCTTTTAACCCTTTAAGACTACTGTACGTAATATTACGTACTAAAATAAAAAGCCGTTCCGACTACAGTACGTAATATTACGTACAACGGCATTTGCGGTAAAATCTTCGAAAATTACGTTACATTGGTAAAGAATTAATTGTGTTCTTGGAAAAGGAGTTATTCCCCTTTGGTAAATAATCAAAATGGCCGCCTGCTGTCAATTCTTTTTGTTTTTTTTTGTAAATAATGGCCAAAAGATCGGCCTCGGCCATTGTTAATGATCCTTCATTTTGGGAATCTGGTGACGATGAATCAATTGATCGTGACAGCGATGTAGAAGACGCTGATTTTATTATTCCCATTGATGAAAACTCTTCCGATTCCGATAATGATTCTACTGCCGATTTTGACAGTTCAACAAGTAGGCCTGGAAGTAAGCCCGATGGTCATGATGATGTAATAGATGTAGAAGACTTCAGGGACATGGGGGGGGGATGCCATAATTAGGCTATGTATGGGGGGAAAGGAGGGTGGATGTAAACATGGAACGTTCACGTTCACCAACAGCATTTGACATTTGGCTCACGATATTCGCCAACTCTTATTTTATTTCCTACTGTCAAGGGGTCTTTAAATGTTCACAGTTAGAGAAAACTTGAATTGATTCTCATAAAATATGTGATTTTGAATTTGTATAAGCTTATAAGTGTTGTATTGTAATTTAGATTGAATTCTATCTATTTGAATTGAATTTTGTATAATATGCTTACATTGAACTATGGCAACTACTAAATGATTATTCAATTAATTTGAGTTCTAAGTGTTATAATATTAAAAAATAAACAATATTTATGCATGAATTTAATCTGCTTGAAATTTTGAATTTCCAGTGCATTATGAACTAATTCCATATTTTCAAAAGGTTACCATGGTAACAAGCATACACATTTTCATGTTTCACAATTTCAATGAATATCAAATTAATTCTATATTCCTACTAAAGGGTAAAAATAGAAAATTGATAAGATTTTTCTGCACATTAGTTGATTTTTCGATTTTTTAAAATCTGTTTCCATGGAGACCATTACCTAAAAAGGG
>NW_008709459.1:1423-4102 GCF_000327385.1 Lottia gigantea
ATACATACATACAACATACTGAGAGTCTTATCCAACTATAATAATAAAATGTTTTAAATACATACATACAACATACTGAGAGTCTTATCCAACTATAATAATAAAATGTTTTAAATACATAAAGACCACCACGGAATGTATTTTACAGGCTCACTACATTTACCGGCGGCAAATTGTTAATTTGACAACGAACTAAATTTAGATCGTAAGATGAAACCTAATTCTATGTTTATTTTATATTTTAGAATTGTAGTAAAGTGATATGAAATATAATCAACTCAAAGACGATGAAGCTTTCCACATAGAAAGTAATTTACATTAGAAAGCGCTGAATATTATAATTATTGAGAGGGAATTGCTTTTTAAACGCCCACATGGAAATGTGGACGTATATTGCCGTCGCCCCTTTCCTTCGATCCGTCCGTCCGTTCACATTTCTTGTAGGCGCGATAGAGGCTACAGTTTTTATCCAATCTGAATGAAACTTGGTATGCATGTATATATTGATGAGATCTCGGTCAAGTTTGAATTTGGTCATAATCGGATGATTGGTTTAAGAGTTATTGCCCTTGACTTAGTAAAAACGTTTCAAATTTTGCTTATAGCCATGATAAAGTGTGCAGTTTTTATCTGATTTCAATGAAACTTGGTATGCATGTATATATTAATGAGATCTCAAGTTCAAAATGGTAATTATTGGACGAATGGTTTTGGAGTGGCCTTTGAATTAATTCAGTGCGTCTAATTTGGCTTGGAGGCCTGATAGAGACTACATTTTTTATTCGTTTTTTGATGAAGTTGGCATGAGACGTGAGTAAAGCTTGAAATTAAAAACAATTGGATATTATATTAAACCACTACAGAATTTATCATTTCTGACAGCTGGTAGTGAGCGTATGTTACCTTGCCTGGCAAGCTATATTATATTGTGATGTAGGTTTTTTGTTAAAGGTAATATAAATTAATAAAAGTTGTATATTATAATTATTGAGAGGGAATTGATATTATATTGTTGATGTAGGTTTATGTTAAAGGTAATATAAATTAATAAAAGTTGTATATTATAATTATTAAGAGGGAATTGATATTATATTGTGATGTAGGTTTATGTTAAAGGTAATATAAATTAATAAAAGTTGTATATTATAATTGTTGAGAGGGAATTGATATTATATTGTTGATATAGGTTAATATTAAAGTTAATATAAACTAGAACTGTTCTAATAACAGTACTGATGCAGGGCGGGTTACGACATTCAGGTACACACGAAGATGGTCTATTGCAATTACTTTATGTAAATACCTTTCTGCATCTCTAAATGCAAATATCCAAAAGTGCCTGGAGTATAAAGTATATTTACTAGGAATAAAAAAATATTAATATTTTATTTATAATAATATTTGTCAATTAGTAAAGAATAAGTTTGATGAAATCCGGATAAGAAATAGGAAAGTTGGTAAGGTGCATGCGCTCAACAAAAATTCAATATTTCCATCAAATTTATAATTGAATTAAACACATACATACCAAGTTTGGTGAAATTCGGATAAAAAATAAGAAATAGCGCACTACTCAAATTCGATAATTCCATCAAATTTAGAATTTAATTATACACATACATACCAAGTTTGATGAAAATTGGATAAGAAATGAGAAAGTTGGCAAATTAAGTGGAGGTATACCTTCAATATGCTGCCGTAAGCTAAAAACTACAATATGACATGATTCAATCCACCCGAGAGCTTAATTTTTATACGCCCACATGAAATGGGGAGCGTATATTGTCGTCACCCATCTCCGTCGGTCCGTTCCCGCGAATGCTACCATCTGAAACTTTTTTTGAGTCCAGAGAGGCATTGTGCAACTTTTTTGCATGTACGTCGAGTTGCATAAGATATGTAACTTAAAGTATGCCCAATGTGTTCTTCCGGGGTTAAAACGTACACATGCAAAAGTTGCATAAAATTTTTTGTCCGAATTTTTGTCCTTATATTGATCCGTATTAAGGACAACATTTGACTTTCTAGTTTTTATCCTTGAAAATATTTGGACGTCGCATGTGACGTTTTTTTTCTTAACCAATGAGGTACTTCTATTATCCATAGCATCCAATCAGATTGGCTTGGAATAAACATGGCGCATGCCTACTTAAAGGTTTGTTGTCACGTGAATAAAAATAAGGACACTTTTTGTGCGTCTTTCCTCTAAAAAAACAAGATGGAGAACGACTCGATCGCTGTTATTACGTTGCTTGCAATCTGTTCCTTTCTCCTCATTGCCATTGTTATCGGAATTATTTTAACAGTCCAGATTCTAAAAATCATTTATACCAGGTGGACGGGGATATTTGTATACTGGACACCCAATATACAAGTTTAACCGGTAAGTCATAAACTCTAGGCCTAAACGTCTACATTTAAGACGTCACACACGCTTATATAGGCGGGCACAAATTCAATTCAGCAGGAATGCAGTATTGTGACAATTAAGGATTATGTAATACCTGTTTTCTTTGGTAGCCTTTTCCATTAGTCTCGCCTTAACGTCTCAGTAATCCTTTTGTTAGATTGCCGTTAGCAGGCTTGTAACTTGTTTGTTGCAGACATTCCTCCCCTCCCCCCTCAGTTTTAAAATCACTCAATGGTAAACTTATCTATATATGTGATGGACGTCGGAAG
>NW_008709459.1:8834-10795 GCF_000327385.1 Lottia gigantea
AATTTTTAGCTCGTAAACACTCTAGAAGGCACAATTCTTGACAGATTTTGACGAAACTTGGTATGAGTGTTCGTTATCAACTAAGGATAGACCCTATTGAAAATCAGCGAAATCGAAAAATATTAAGTATGAATTATTGCCCTTGTTCTGGAAAACGCGTTCAATTTTTAGCTCGTAAACACTCTAGAAGGCATAATTCTTGAAGGATTTTAACGAAACTTGGTATGAGTGTTCGTAATCACCCAAGGATAAACCCTATTGAAAATCAGCGAAATCGAAAAATATTTAGTATGAATTATTGCCCTTGTTCTTGCAAACGCGTTCAATTTTTAGCTCGTAAACACTCGAGAAGGCACAATTCTTGACAGATTTTGACGAAACTTGGTATGAGTGTTCGTTATCACCCAAGGATAGACCCTATTGAAAATCAGCGAAATCGAAAAATATTAACCCTTGTGCTAGCACGTCGTTTGAATAACATTGGATAGAACCTGGGGTATTTGGGAACCCCTATAATATAATGGAAATTTTGAACAAAAGAACATGAAACATATTCGCAGGTGTTGCAAATAATACTTTATAAAGTCTCCTTGTTGACCAAATCAATTATTCAAGATGATAGTTATATCGATATGCGAAAGTCATCCTGTCTTCAAGCCAAACCTATAATCTAGAATATTACATAAGGGTCGGGTTGTGATCTAGGGATGAGCAGAGTGCATCTGTTTTGATTCAATTATTGACCCATTGGTCAAGATTTCAAAAGTAGCTAGCTTAACTTGATATGGTTATAACATTTATTGATAATTTGAAAATTATGTATAAAAAAACTCAAATTTCACCTACTGGGGTACTTCAGGACCCCCGAGATTCAATAGGTGTTATAGTCAATTTTTAACCAAAATGGCTCCAAAATTAGTTGAAATATCCCTTACAAAGTGGTCAAAATGGTATCAAATAATTTTTTTTATTTCATTGAACAACTTTAACAATAAATAATATATGAATGTTTTGAAAGTATGTTGTTTGTATTTCGGTGCCGAAATAGGTGTAGAGGGATTGGATCAGGGACCAATAAGATAGAGGTGTTTTGGTCGTATCACGGCATATCCTGTCGGGAAAAAATATCAAGAGTTGTTGGCATATTATTAGTGCAGCAAGGTAATTTCACCAGTCTCAACTGACCCGTATTTATATTGAACAGGTCTCATCTTGGTAAAATATTATGTACTCTTCATATTGAATATATCCATAAATTTATTTAATAATCTGAATTAATTTGTTAATAACAGATTAACCTTAATCTTTGAAATAAAGTACTGTGTCAATGTTTATTATCGATCAAATGTTGTTAAGATTTTTTAATAGTTTCCGTATGGTACAATACAATTCTTACAGGTGTATTGAAACTCGGTCCCACTTTCAACCAATTCTATATAATACTTGGCTGTCATGGAAAAATTTGACTTGGTTTAAACAGTATTTATTTCAAAACAAATATACACATCATCACTGCAATAAGCTATAAACTACTGCCTTTTTTCTTTCATTGATCATCACATAAGTTACAAACTATTATTGTTAGTCTTTGATAATCACTCAGATAAGCTACTAATTATAATTATCAAAGTTAGAATATTTTTAAACTAGGGACATTTTTAATTTTGGGGGTGGGGGGATCATTTCGACCAATGATTTTGGTTGAAATCAAAGATTAAATTTAGGGGTCATTTCGACTAATTGTGACTTTTGAAGCCATTTTGACATGGGGACATTTCGGTTTAGTGCCAAATTGACTTTAACCTAAGATAACTAGCTTTAGGAGTAGATTACAATTTAATTTTATTCACTGAAATCCAGTTTTAGCACTGCATTTATCTGGGGTCGAAATGTACCCCAACATACTAGCATGGTGTGTTTCAATTTAAAGAGGGTATCATATCCGCTAATTGTGATTGTTG
>NW_008709459.1:24717-25787 GCF_000327385.1 Lottia gigantea
TCGGACAAGATTTGGCGAAGAAACCAAGAAAACCGTTAAAGAGGGATTAAGCAAATTAATAGATAATATCGACACCGGAGAAATAAAAGTCAAACACAAGGGCAACGCCATATTTTTTAAAAACATACGTTCGGGCGAGGGAATCTTTCTTTCAAAGTATAAAGGCAACGGGGTGATTTTTGGTACGAAAATGTAATAAATAAAATTGGGAAAGAAATTCAAACATTCGGACATATTTCCTAGCAACCCCATGCTCATGTGCATTTGCGGATCTTCGGGTTGTGGAAAGACTTACCTCACTTTTAACATGTTGACAACACCCAACCTTTTAGATTTCAAGTCTCTGTATATTTACACGACTACTCCCGAACAATCCTATTATCAGTTTCTCAAAGCTTTGGAATACGTCTCGAAAGAAGAAGTTCAAGACATTTTTCACAACTACGAAAGCAACTAAGACTTGCAAGAGAATGCGGAAATAAAAGACATTTTAGACGGCTTTATCAAAGAAAAGAATCCTTCTCTGAAACCGACCGACGTCAAAGTGTTTCTGACTAAAAATGTCAACGATTTAGACTTGTCTAAAATCGACAACCACCGAAAGAACTTGATTGTCTTTGACGACTGCGTGGCACAAAAAAGTCAAACCGTTCAACAAGAATTCTTCACGAAAGGAAGACATCACAATTGTCACTGCATATATCAATCCCAATCTTTCTACGGAATGGACGCCATGTTTATCAGAAAGAACGCAAATTGTTTTTTATTATTCGAATTAAACGACAAAGATTTATCTCAAATCATTCAGTCGATAAATCACGGAATGGACAGAGACACGTTTAAAAAGGTTTGTAAAACTCAATGGAGAAACCCGGATGATCATGGATATGTATTTGTTAATACTAGAAAACCTGCGGGAGAAAGAGTTATGACAGACATATGTTAATTTTATTTTTTTTAAAAATGACGGATTGGAATAATATTTTAAATGGAAATAGAGAATATATCANAGCTAAGAATAAAATAAAGACCCAAGTTGAAAATAACATATTACAACAACTCGGATTAAC
>NW_008709459.1:27626-28605 GCF_000327385.1 Lottia gigantea
TAAACTTTAGTTTGTTTATCATTTGGAATAACTACTCCATTGGTGAAACTTTTTTCCCATGGTTTATTAAATTCATTCGACACATCATGTCCGCTTGCTAACTGAACGTAACCTTCTACACTTATCTTATCATTAGAATAACCTTTAAATGTTTTCTTTTCTTTTAAAACACCATCAGAAGTCAAAACGATGTTGTACTTGACTTTTGGTGCTAAATATAAACCAAATGTAATTCCACCGTCACGCAATCGTTTTTACTTTTGCAATAGTCTTTTTCGGAGATCAAACCAGCTCTGTTTAGTTTTTTCCAATTGTTGGATGAAATGTACAAACTATCGGTGTCGGTATAGTATATTCCGGGTTTATAAAATCCATTTATGACGTGAATGAAATTATTCATGTTTTGCAAATGACTATTTTTTTTTTTTTTGATACTTCTGGTCACGCTCCCCAGCCAAAACTGCACATGTCACACATTGTCTGACACTATTATTTCTTATACTTTGCGTGTCGCTACTGTTTAAATGTAAAATGACGCATTTTCTTCCAATCGGAAATGACGTATGGACCAATGACTAAAAGATAGCACTTTATAAAATTTCAGATTTTGACTTTTGTCGCTGACTTTTTTTGTTTTAATTTTAGCGTTTTTTTCAACTTCTACAATTTTATTTCAATCGGTCTAAAAATTTAATAGTAGATAAGCATTTTGATTCCTGACACACTATTTTCAAAATTTCGATATCACTTCCGGTTTTGACGTCGTTCGCCTCTAAACTTGAAATTTCAACTTCCGGAATTTTGTAGGTATTTGAAAAATTCTTTTTGAAATTAGTTAAAATTGTCCCTATAACAATTTTGGAATGAAAAAAATTGAACCGGAAGTAACGTGTTAGACGCCATCTTGATGTGACCAATTTTTGTAAAAATCGATATTAAGCTTCAGGGGTAAATCTGATTTGTGTGATTTTGGTGTCTA
>NW_008709459.1:32092-36513 GCF_000327385.1 Lottia gigantea
GCAATGCGTTATGCGTTTACATTTTAAGCACGATCCAGTTGTCGAATACACTGCCGTTGTGAGAAATTAATATTAATCTCTTTCTATCATATTGACCTAAATATTTCAACATTAGATCTATACAATCTGTACCTACAAATAGTTTTACTACATTCATTAGTTTATCATAAAATTCTTCTGGAACATTATCAGTAGGATTTATATTTGGAAAGATATTTTTTATCGTTTCTAACTTTTTTCTTAGTTTTTCTAAATTAATTAAAGTGCAGGCATAAGGAATTGCTCTTCCACTGTTTTTTTCTGAATACGTTTCGCAATCCCAAGCGAATAACGCATCATCACTCATACTCGAAAGCACGTTTAGTTTGAGAGGTGAAACCTGTGTTACTGCGTTATCGTCTCTACACGTTTTCCACACCTGTTCGTAATTGTCTTCTATTTCTTGAATTCCCAAACTTTTTTGGCTTCTTCTAATCAGACAGAAATGCGAGTTGTGTAAGTAAAAAACCCAATCTAATTCATCGTGAACGTCTCTGGGATGTAAATGTCTGTTTTTGGGATTATAAATTTGAAACGAAGTGTTGAATTTCTTGTTGAATTCCTTCATTCTAGCACAAGTCATCACTCCTTTTCTATTTGCTTTTGAAAACCCGTTGATTTATTCTTGAAATTCTCTCGTGTAGTCTTCGTTTAAAACACGATTGACGCATTTGATGAAACAGTGACCATCTGTAGGTATGTAACAATTTTCGCCTTCGTATTCATTTATCTTTTTAAGTAGATCAGTTCCTCCTCTACCAACTCTCGATCTTTTTATTTCTTGGAAATTGTTTTTCATTAAAATTATTTTTCCTGTAAAATATCAATCGGAAGCATCGGATTTTTTGTCCATATTTGAAAAGATATTGTGAAAAGTTTTGGCATTGAAACCGAGGAGTGACATGTATTGTCTGTGATTCCCTTCCTCGACTATCTCTCCATCTATTTTAATTTGTCCTTTGAATGTTTTAAATTTATCAGAGATAGCCTTGATAACATCGGAAAAAAGGGCGTTTTCTATCAATGTTTCATCAAGTTCGATTTTATTCATATTTTTTTAAGTATATATTTTTGATTATTTCTTTATTTTTACCGCTGATATTTCTGTATGGAATTTGTCCAAAATTTCATTGAACTCTTGTAATTCTTCAATTGTTATGTTCTTGTCTTCTCTCGATCTTTCGAAAAAGATGTGCAATTGATTAAGATACATATTCAAGATATCCGTTTTCTATTTATAATGAGCTGTCTTTTTGCTCGTGAAATCTAAAGTGATGAGACCGCAAGAGGTCGTTTGAACGGCTGTTAATGCAACCAATACGGTTGGGACGATGACCGGAAGCATTAATCCACCAGTCACGGCCGTTGCCACCGTTACTCCTACCGTTAGAACTGTGCTCGCTGTTTTGAAAAAAGAATCGATTCTACTCCATGTTTTCCTGCATGTATTGCACTGTCTCAACTTTATTTTCAACTCTTCTTGTTTGTCTATCATGTATTGTTGTCTGCTTTCGAGTTCCATTTTTTAAGTCGTTAAATTAAGTGAATTTCCGATAAATAGAACCACGAAATATCATATAGAACGTACTTGTTTGGCCTAGCATTATTATATTCGCGGGTATTAAAAAGAAAAACATTTACGCGTACTAACGACATTTCTTTTTTCGTATGGTCCTCGTTAAGATGATAGGAATATTTTATTTTTTCTTTTTCGATGTTTATCTTGGCTCTAAAAATAAAACCACCACCATTAAGGATGGAGTCGGAACCTTCGACAAACGATAAATGCACTATAAACTCTCTTTCTTGTTGACTTTTATGAACATCGATCGAGGTGTATTTTTATTATTATTATTATTATTATTAAAGCGAAATACAGTTTTACGTATTCAAAGTCTGTTGTCCGTAAAAACTCGTGACTGCTGGAATCTATTTTTCCGGGTACGTGTAAGTGTCGTGGAATTTTGACAATGTTGGTTGATGGTGGATTTTCCGTCTCCAATATCATATCTAAATCTTTGATTTGAAATGTATTTATATCATTATCATTTTCTACTTCCATTTTAAAGGTGTCTACATATTTACCATTTTTCGTTTTAATTTCCTGATTCCTTATATCAATCAAACGTATATTCTCTTCCAAATTACCATCATTGAATAATGAAATATGTTTGACGGCCTTACCGGTTTGTTTGAAGACTACTTTATTGACTTTAACCTTCATGGGAAACTCTATTTGAATCAGACAATTACCTCGAAAAGTAAACCCTTGCGTTTCGCCGATATCGAATACGTTTTTAGGTTCTCCGTATACGAGGGAACCCACTTTTATTTCTGCTTTGAATCCATATTTGTTTGATTTATAAATTTGGTCTTTTTCATCGAAGACAGTGTCACTTTGGAATGGAAGATTGAAATAATACGATTTGTCCGTGACAATAGCTTCTAATTTGCTCAACTTTTTCTCTTGTCTCAAAAAATCGTCATGAATTCTAGATACCAAAAGATTGACGTTTTCTTTAATAAATTTTTCATATCATCTCGAAATTTATTTTGAAGAAAGTTTTTAATCACACCCACTTATTTTTCTAATTCGTCCGTGATTTTAGTATCCAAAGCAGTCAATTGTTGTTTCAACGTATCTTTGTCAATGGGAAGTGTGTTAATTATATCTTGAACATCTGATTTTTGCTTCGCGATCTTTTGGTTCAAATTGGATATCGAATTTTGTAACTCGGTTTTGTCCGCGGTCTTGTCTAGTTCTGCTAGCAATTCGCCAAGTTTTCTTTCCAAAGCGGTTAGTTTTCGTTTCAACCTATCCTCGTTTACATTTGGGTTATCTATTAAACGTTGGACGTTTATTTTTGCCTTCGTAATCTTATCGTCTAATTTAGATATTAAATTTTGCAACTGACTTGTTTTATCCACTTGAATAAGACGTTTCAAACTCGTTAACTCTTGTTGTAGTTTGGGTTCGTTCACAAGATTTTTAATATTTCGTCTGAAGTTTTTTTTAACGTCATTTATTCTATTTTCAACATGGTCCTTATCTATTTGAATTGCGTTTATTTGATCCAGTAAATATTTCTTGTTCACGGCATCGTTATCGTTTCCTGGAAACTTTAAATTAGTTATTTTGAAATTGTTCATATCGATATCCCCTTGTAAGTTGTCTCCGATTTGATCCACGAAAAAAGGTTTCGCTTTGTTTATAAACGTCGTCATGGGATTTTTGGATTCTAGAGGTAAAGACCCTAATCCAAACTTGTTTGCCATTTTTATTGAGTTAAATTTATTATAATTTCTTCAAACTTTTCTTCCAAACTCAACCGATATAAAACCCAAAGCGACAGCTGTCTACACAGCTTTTGTTCTGGCATTTGAATTTGAAACGTAGAACATTTGATTGGTTTGCTAGTCAATTTCGTAATCTCTTCTGTCGGTTCTAGACCGAAAGAATCAAAGAAATAAAAGTTATTCGAAGAATCTTTGTGTAGAGCAGAGTGATGAACTCCTTTTTGATCCGACGTGTGAATGTTTGTGATGGCGTAAAATTTACCTTTCTTGTATTTCAGTTCATCAATTTCATCTCGCATGCAATAATAAAACGGCGAGACGTTCAACTCCTTGGCCCATTTCACAAGTTGAAAATTTGTGGTCGTGTCTTTTCCGTATTTATCGAGAAATGCATTCATTTTTTAAGTTGATTTCTTTAGGTGTTTTTCGAAGTAGGCGGTAAGTATTGCTGAAGACCCAATTGACGAAATATATACGTAGTTTGTGTTTAAAAAAACATGTATAACATTCTGATAAAACACATTCAATAATATTTTGAAGATAAATTTACATTTAAATTAAAAAAATCTTAATTTAAGAGAGCGTAAATGCTTGTCGACATCTAAATTTCTTAACCTTTCATCTAAATCTTCATTTTCGAGATTCATTTTTAGAAGTCAGTTTTTTGAAGTTCATTTTGATAAAACCTTCCTATGATTTGTTCTTTGTCTTGATCGATCAATTCATACGTAGGAGGTGATGTGTTGTTTACTTTATCAACGATGAATATCTCGTTAGTCAAATAGCCGACGTAACCTTTCTGAAACAATGATTTATATTTAAAAATACGAACTCGATCTCCCACTTTGAATTTGGGTTTAATATTCAATTGCTAATCTCGTTTTCAAAGTTGTTTCGAATGTTGACGGACTTTACGATATTCGGGTTATTAGAGGCTTGCGATGGCGTCACACCTATAGACGAATGTATTTTGTTATTGTATTCGTCGACAACAACTGGTAATATTTTAAGCCATTTTTGAGATTTCAATTCCGTGAATTTCTTGAATAATTTGCTTTTAAGAGTCCTGTTGAATCTTTCTATCA
>NW_008709460.1:0-1836 GCF_000327385.1 Lottia gigantea
TCTAGGTTAATTAGGTCACGTGCTAGAGCAGTCCAAAGTTGCGAATTTGGCTGTTTTCGGACAGCTATAAAACCCGAAGTACATGTCGGAGGTCAAACGTCAAAGTATTAACTGATAGCTAAGGTCAATGACCTTTGACCTTATGAAGGTCAAGGTCATCAAAGTTCAAGATCACGAGATATGACCCTTCAAATTTTGAAAAAATTCAACCGGATGTTGCAAAAAAGCAAAATTGAGAATCGAAAAACGGCTTCCTAATGTTATGTTTTTTTATCTTCTTTCATTTGACACCAAAATCATTTAAATCAGATGAGCCATTATGTCTGAATAAAAATCGAATCATTTCAGAAAAATCAAAATGGCGGCCAAAGTTTCACGTTTGTTCCGGATTTTTTTTTTTTCGTTTTTTTGTCATAACTTTGTCTACCTATCAGCATAAAATTTTTTGTCCTATACAAATTACACCGGAAGATATTCAACCGGAAGTGAACATCGTTTTCCTGTTCAAGCCGGAAGTGAAATTGAAAATTTGACTGTACCATTTTGTTTACATTCTTAAACTGCCTTTGCTCAATTTTTTTCAGATTAATCAGACAAAAAGCAAAAAAAATGCAAACCCAAAGAAAATCAGCCGAAAAATACGACTTCTAGAGCCGATTATCTATTCTTGCACATATTGAACTGTGGCACTTCCGGTTTTGCAAAAAAGATCCAAAATATATTTATGCACATCGTCGCCTATATGTAAGGTTCGTGAATGTTGAATGGTTGCTGCAACAATTGTAGTCTAAGCTCAGGAAGGTGTGTAAAAATCGAAAAAAAAAAAAAAAGAATTGAAATTTCGATAACAAAGTGGGACTTTGCAGTAGCAAAGTCCCACAATAAACCAGTCCTAGACTAAGTATCCTGAGAAAATTTATCTTATATTTATACTCCATATTGAATTCATTTACATTTTGGCTCAAATGCATCATAATTTATTCCAACCAAATAAAAACACAGATCATTAAAGATTCTGACTCAAAAATGGTGCTTAATAATTAACCTTCCTCTTAGGATGGCCAAAAAATTGAAAGTTTTACTAAAAAATTGAAAGTTTTACTAAAAAATTGAAAGTTTTACTAAAAAATTGAAAGTTTTACTAAAAAATTGAAAGTTTTACTAAAAAATTGAAATTTTTAAACTTGGTTAAAATAAGTCTTTGTGGACTTGTCTGGTGTCATAACTATATAAAAAAATCTCTCTATTAGATGCATGTTTCCATAATTATTTAGTTTAATGGAGATATCATCTTGTAAAGAGATTCTATTCTTTAGTCAACACGTAGTATTCCTTTAAACAACATATGGAGTCACCGACAGAAAAAAATGATACAAAACGTAATCAAGAGTAAGATGTAGTTCTGGATTATTTTCCTGTCAACTCTGAATTCTTTGGTTTGTTACATCTCCATAAGTAAACGTTCATTTCTAATCTTTCTTTTTTGCAAATTCACAAGAATCTGGAAAACAAAGCCATATTTATTTCAGATCTAACCAGCCTTGACAGTAGAATATAACCAGTCTTTATACTCAAGTTAGATATTTTCAGTAAATTAACCATGTAACACCAATTATACGCAACATTAGCTTTTTCTTGGTAATTACAGTTTAAAACATAGCAACCAGAGAAAATTAAAAGAGCAGTATTTTACTCTGCTTATAGTATTTTAATTCTAAAGAACATTATTAGTATGAATCTGAATTGTTCATGATGGTTCTATAGATTAAATTGTGTATTGTCTACCTTCAACCCTAGAGAACATGCAATGTAAGCTAAGACTGTTCTAGGAGGTAA